>NW_026923878.1:0-22709 GCF_032062105.1 Saccostrea cuccullata
ACAAGCGCACGCGTACAATGCTAAAATTTGAATGAACTTTGTACACTTCTGGGAAAACGTTGTTAAAGTCTCAAATGCATCGAGTTTGTCTTATTTAATGAAGCTTACAGGGAATATGGCACCAAAAGGGAGTTAGGGAGCGTTTGGGAGAACATCTGTAACGGTCCCCGTTACAATTAGCACTAGTTGAAATTGATATGTCGATACCCCCAAAATTAAAATAAAAATTCTCATAATCTCCCTTGCACATTGGTACCAGCCTTGATTTTCCTGTGCATTGAGTTCACCAGAGCATTTATCTTTCTCATTTGATTATTATTCAACTCTTCCGACAATAGTCTTCATGGTTGATAGAAGCTGTATTATTCCAAAGCCAACAAATCCCCCCGCCAAATGAGTGCCACGAATTTTCATTTTAGGATAGAATTTACAGGATCCAGCTGGTTTGGAACATGTGAATGTTTGTGATAAAGTCTCGACAAACACTGGCTACATTTTCCCAGTGTGAACATGCTAAAAACATTACGCACACGACGTGTACGTGCGCGCGTGAGAGTAAAATCGACGTAAAAGTTGCCAAGCTCGCGGACCAAATTAGAGCAGAGAATTTCTGTCAATTCTAGGGTGAAAATATTGGTATGATAGTTTGCTGTATAAATATCGGTTTCAGTGATAATACCTTGACAACAACCGAGGTGACATGATGAAAAGCCCTGTCTTGATGTGACGTTGTTACGCGTCAACGTCACCGCCATGGTTGGTTTGAAACCTTTTAATTTACTCTCTGACAACTGAAAAACCCTTTCTTGTTGAAAAGTTTAAAACAAACTGCACAGCAACATCTTGTTGCCTTTTCATTCACTTACGCAATTCAATAACTGGAACCATTGTAACTTCCGTCAGCCATACCATGATTGCACGAAATTTATACTGATTTCAAATGCGGAAAACGATGTCTATAACTTCAATGCATCGTTTATGACCACAAAATGTGATCAAAAAATTGTCATCATCAAGATGCACGTGTTTTTGGCTTTTTGTAATTTCCCCTACGTGACGCCATACATTTCATGGTTGAGTAATTTTGACCAGCAATTTTAGTGCACAGTAATCAAAATACACATTTGACCAATTTTCATAATTTTCGGCCTTATAGTCAAATATATTTCTCTATTATGCTATTATGCGTTTCTTTTTCCTTTCAGTATATTTTTTTATCGCTTGGATGTTTTGTCCAAAAGACTTCTTCTTTGACTTCAAAAAAATGTATACTAGATTTTGTTTGAAAAACGAAGTTTGGTCCAGATAGGGTGATATAAATTTTTACGTTTTACGCTTTATTTTTTTACGAATAGAACATGTCCGTGAAAACAAAAATCATCAGAGGTAAAATCCCAGATCAATTATTAATAGCACTTCGAATGCGTTTACATAGAAATGTGTCCGAAAACCCGATGTAAGAGAGAGACAGAGTTCAATTTCTAAAATCATAACATTTATATAATTCAAATACATTGTATAATGTTTCGTCATTTTCCTTTAGTCGTGTTTTATAAAGACACAAACACTACATGCTCGTCTTGTGTTTACCGAAATCAAAGAGAGACAACTCAAACTATCATAATTTAATTGACACACAGCGTATTAAAAGTTTTATTCAAAGCACATGAAAAAGAAAAAAGGGTTAAAGATTTGAGACACGGGTAAAAATGGAAGACTTGTAATACATATGTCATCATTGAAAATTATGCGTCTCATAAAAATACTAAAAAGTAGTAACCAGGTATGTCTTAACTGATTAACTAATTGACGGTGATTGTATAATTCATACAAGTAATTTGAGATTTACCCGTATGATCACAATTGATGATTGATTTAAAAGTGCTCATAATACCAACAGTACACTAATTATATAGCCTCCAGGGAGTGATCTTAATGGCAATTAGCATTACTTTTATGCATATGATGTTGAAAATTAACATGAACCGTTTTTTTGTAAAATTATGTATGAATTTTACGCGTTTAAATTTTACGGATTTATAAAACTTGTTATACGGTATACAGATATTTTTCAATTTTTGTGTTTCTTAAGTTTTTAGAAGAAAAAAATTGATATGCGTATTATAAACTATGACATAGCAATAAAAAAATTCTTAGATGTAAAGCAATTCAAAGACTTTCACGACCAGTTTCCTGATTTTACCCCCTCCGACTGATCCCCCCAAACAAAAGCACTTGGGATCAGAAAGGGAGAAATATTTTAAAGCCTGTACATTTGTAGCATGTCATCGACTTTGAGTTTTGTGGAACACACATCAGTTGTAATGGTGCCCATCTAAAAAACTGTAAAACATTGATTCATAGCTTACCTAGCCACCTTAATGTTGTTTATTCGCGCAGAAGAATATATTGTTACCTTTGTTTAAGGCGAGAGTCGCATCTTAGAAGTCCCTGTACAGCCAGGAGATCCAGTTTTCAATCACACAGTTACCGTCCGAGTTCGGATTTTCGACATCTATGGAGATTATGGACAATATTCTTCAAATATTACAGTAACGCCTTGTTACATTAATTTCTTTTTCATATATCCAAATGCAATTGTTTAGACCAATAACACTCAGAATCACTCTATTTTGACTGATTTTACTACTAAACAAAGCATTCTGTTTTGTGCAAGAATTTATACATATGTGAAGTGTGACGCTTTACCTATACAGGTCATCCCGCCTATCATCTCTCAACCTAAAGATTTAGAAGATGTTTCCACAATTGAGTCCTCGTTTCAAAACTTTGATTCAAAGTTCAACAAGTACAATCTGTCAGGAAATGACATTCAGACCTTGAATTTATTGGGAGCTGTTGCAGCCGGTTTCAAACGATTTCCCTTTGTACGTACTTGATCTCATGACTTCTTGCTTACTAAATACACATTGAACATTTGTTTAAAACTTTATACGGAGGTGTTTTCTAAGGAAAGAGTCAGATATTTAAAGTTTCTACTTTCATATTATTAATTTTTTTTAAGATTGACCAAACAACATCTGAAGTAGAGGTAAACGGTGATACAGAGTCCATTAATATCGACACATCCGGAGGGGGACCTGTGTTTGTTGTTTATCAAGAGGTAGGCTGTAAATAGAATAATATACATGGACTTCATATTATTGTTTACTTTTACAAATCCTAACAAGCATTTCTTATTTCAAAACAGAAAACTGTGAAGCTTCTTCAGCTGGTCAAAAGCATTGTTACCCCTGGCTGTACAAATTCCATCGACAGATTCAAATTAACAGACATACAGCAGATCTTCAGCACCTTTGATGCTCTGACTCGCTTTGAACCGTATTTGTCTTTGGAGGGAGTGGTTTGTGGTTCTCACTTTTCAGAATTATCTGTAAATTCTGTCTTATAACATCAATTTCTCTTGTTAAAATCAGAGATAAGTCATGAAATAAATATTGTTATTATGTACATTTCAAAATTTATAACTAAATGTTAATAAACTTATACAAATGAATCCATTTTAAACAGAAGATAATGGTGGTCATTGTGGACACTGTAATTGATTGTTTGGAATATGGCAGCAGGAGAAATCCTTTATCTCCGACGGCAGTAGAAAGTTTATCAGATATTGCTATTGGTAAGGCTGTAGACTGTTAAGATTTTAAAGACCCCCAACTTAACATGTTTAAAGTCTTTAAAAAAATCAAATTAATTTTACTTCTAGATATATACATGTAAAAATATACTTTCACAAATTGTTTTTTTTTTCTTGAAATACTCCATCTTTCATATTTCTGACTAGACCATTTTCAAATGTGCCTAGGGTCACTGAGGGCTAATTATACAAAATGATTTTAAATCCATAAATAAATGAATGAATTAAAAAACAAAAAGAGAATTATTTTTGTTCATAGAAAATTCTGTAATCCGTTCTAAGCATTTTTAATAGCTGCTTATTATTCTCTAAAATCTAAATAATTTCAAAATGTTCATGATAGTTTATCATCGTGTATTGGACAATGTCTTGAACAAGATGCTACCGAGGAAACTTCAGAACTTGGATGTAGAACTTTCCGAAGATGATATAAGAGCGGAAATCATGTTGCACATCAAGTTCTTTCTACAAGAAACCAGCCTGTTAAAACAAAATCAAAGAAACATAACTTTAGACTATCAAAGCATAAATAGACAAGTCGATTTTATTTATCAAATACAAGCACATGAGCGACAGTTTCAACTTCAGCAGAGAGAAACGGTATGAAATTAATAATATTTACAAATAAGCTAATTAGTAACCTTTACAAAATTTGCTGTCCAACATTAAAACAAACACGGCTAGAGAAAAAAGTAATGCTTTCTTACCAATTTTAGATAGAAATATTACAAATGGTAATTTTGATTAGTTCTACTTGTTTACCATTTTTGACAGCTACAGTATGAAATGAAAGAAATATTTTTCATTTGTTTTGATTTAATTTATTGCATTGCATATTGCATTGGAAGAAAAAATATTTATTTTACAATTATTTCAGGCAAGAAAATGTATCCCAATTATAAAACAAATCCAGTCCGTCTTTTTAAATGTCATGCAAAAAACTATTGTTTTGGGCGAACGATTTTATTGGAATGCTAATCATGTACTGGAAATAATGATCAGGAAGATCCCCTTCAACGATCTTGAAAATGTCACAGATGAGTTTTTTAGACGTGTACATGAAGTGAATGACTCAATCACCCATGCATCCTACCTGGAATTTGCGGTATTTCCTGATATTAAATCTAATATTATTTTATTATGCGTAAAATTTAATATCAACATTGCATTATTATGAAAATGATATCAGCGTACATCTGGATTAGTTTAAGTGAAATTGAAAAGTGTCTTAAGGAAAGTGAAGTTAACAAGAAAATAATAACTGTTTTGATTATTTTTGTACTTAGGTGTCTAACTACTTAAGAAACCCCTACATATATGGAGAGAATGCAACCAAGGCCACTTCTTCCGTTCCAGTGATTAATATTCCTCAAAACATATCTGTGGACACCAATATTCCGAATAAAGGGAATCTGGAATTTAAGAGATATATTCCTCTGATCAATCCACGATATCCAGAACAGATGATTTATTTTGCTTTTGAAATAATAAATGGTGGAGATGCAGTGCTCATCTACATCAAACCTGATGAATTTGACTTCTTGGGTCATCAAGAGGTGCCTTTATATTCGTTTTATTTTAGTTCAGCTACTTTTCCAAAATCTGATTTGTTTGATTACAAGAAGGTGCTTGGTGTCGATGATTGGACAGGATATGGATTTAAGGTGTTTCTTCCAGGAGGTATATGTGGGGAAGGACTGTGTTATCTTGGCATAAAACCACTCACAGGTAAATTATGCGCCTACTGATTGATTGTATATTGCTTAACGTCTTCTCGAGAATTTTTCACTCATATGGAGACGTCACCGTATGCTGTGCGCCTACTGCCATAAAAGCAATAGTCCTAAAATGAGGTGTACGATTTACACTTTCCTTTAAACATAACACATATTGATGTATTACTACATGAACCTATACTTAATTAACGGATTTTATAAAGTAATTTTATTCTGAAGTGTTCTCGTATTCAAATAGAAAGGACTAATTCAAAGAACTGTAGAACACTAGATTTATAAACCTGTGTGATTGGTATTTTGTACATGTTACTGTGTGTATAAGCGAGACAAAATTTTCATCAATTCGGGTTAAACTCCATTATGGTTGATTATATTCTGTTTTGATAAAAATATATGCCAGAATGAAATTCTGGCGGAAACATAAAAGGCAATAAATGAATGAGGCAATGTATTTGTTTAAAACCTTTTTAATGTGAAAAAAGAAACAGTGTTGATGTATCAAAATTCAATAACGGTATAAAATTATTGTTTGTAGCCCCCGACACCGATGATTTCTCTGGAACAAGAAAAAGGAGAGCAGCAGAACAAGCAACTATTGAACAACCAGAGAACACGACCTCCAAATTTAATGCTTCGGATTTTGTCCTAGCTGAGGCTAACTTCAGTATGATATTTACAACAACAGGATGTAGAACTTGGGAAAAAGGAAACAACTCATGGACAATGGAGAGATGTCTGGTATCAATTGTTAACTGTTGTTAACTTGTTTTATTTTTTATCTAATTGCATTTATGAGTTCCTTTTTGTTCAACCTTATTTTTATATTCTTTTTGATTTGTTTTCTTTAAACTCTCAAAGTTCACAGGAATATTAAAGTAAATTTTCAGTTACAGTGAAAACTATCATTTTATTCAGGAGCTTCATTAGTATAGGGACGGAGTTATTGGTAGAGAACGTAAATGTTGAGGCCTCTTCCCACGATAACCATTAGCCCTTTAAAAAATACCCTCTAAAACATAAATGAAAAAGTCCTAGCTAGGAACGTCAAATGACAATAAACAAATCAATCATTTGATATTCACTCTCTTACAGGTCATCAATTTTTTCAAAATGTTTATTATGAGGCCTGATCTATAACTTATGTCCTTAAACAGTTATTCAAGGTATCTCAAATCAGCTGAGGGGTGATCTTTCTGGTATTTTCTTCGATTTACAAAAAAGCTTTGTCATCCTTAATCTTTTTTGTCTTCAGCTTGTGAAGGACATATTAACATCAAGCGTGCGATGAGTTTTCAAGTCATTTTCAAATTGAAATATATCAATTAAAATATTTACTTGTTAAACTGGTATACCATTTGTCATAGTATCTAGTACTTTTTGAGTTGAGGATTTATCCAATTTTCATTTTTACACAAAAGGAGGAGTCATCGTTTTATTTTAACATTTTGTAAGAGTTTACAATTTATTGGTAAGAAAATATACGTTTTTAAACGTTTATACAAGCATTCCAACTAAGTGTTCTAGTGCAAAGCAGATTTGTAATCTTAAAGCAGTACTCAATACTAAAGGCTTCGCAAAATGAGTATAAGATAAAATTAGAAAAGGGCATAAATCATAATTCTTCATAAAGCTAATAAAGCTCGAAATCAATTTATTGTGTTATCACATTAGAATTATAATTCTCTAAAAGGTAATAAATATACGAAAAAAATCAATTAAATTCAAATGATCAAAATAATTTGTTTTGTTATTAGATTTATGAAATGTAGGAACTGTATTTCTTTCAGGTGCTGCCGATGAGTGATTTGAATAACACGGTGTGTCGGTGTGTTGGCGATACCTTTTCTACATCCTTCTATGTGCCAGCTAACGTAATCGATTTTCTAACAGTTTGGAGTAAATTCGACGGCTCAAATGCTGCAGTATATGGCACACTGACTGCTGTCTTTGTTATTTATATATTAATAGTTATTGTGCTTCGAATACAGGATAAAAAAGACTATCAAAGGGTAAAGATCCATTACTAATTTAAAATTCAATTAAAATCTTTGTATGACAATTCGTATTGTGTCCTATTCAAGTTTATCAAATGATTACATTTGAAAACATGCGTACCAAGGATTATTTGAAAAAAAGTTTCAAGAAAAAAATTTTGCCGGTAAATACACGTATACTAATCCATAAACTAAATAAATATTTCAAGAATTTTTCAGCAGGTGGTAACATTCCTCTGCGACCATGACACAAGGCATACGTACTTCTATATGATAAGTGTATACACTGGATTCCGGAGAGGAGCGGGTACTAAATCTAATGTATATTTCATACTCACTGGTGATGATAATGATTCAGGAATTCGTCTCCTACATGACGGAATTCAAGAGGTAAAGTTTTATTCTTCCATTATATTCCACCTTATTTTAATTTGATGCTTTAACTTTGTCCCATTTTGGTGCGTTTTCAGCATCCTCTCTACAAACGCTCATCCAATTTCAACCGGTTTTGGCAAAAAGCATCTATTGGTGAAGGGAAACAAAATTATGAAGTTTGTAGTCTCTGTCCCCCTGAGGCCTGAAGGATGGGACCAAAACAATGAAATTTAATGCAATCTTTAAAGGGCTTCTTTACTCCTTGGCATCAGTCATTCAAACTGTTGAAACAATTGTAGTAAGCAGCGACTACCGAAATTGTGAATTTCATGGCCTCAGGGTAAGGGGTTCTGGTGTTTGGACTCTATTGATTATACAATGAAAATGCATTAAATCTTCGAAAATCTTCTCCTCTGCTTCTGGGGATTAGATAAAATTTTAGAAATATTATTTCAAAAGAATACCCAACTATATTCTGGTTTATTATCATGGATAACTGTGTGTAAAATCTACAACTTATGAATTTATTTCTCATGTATCCTTTAATAAACGAATCTCAGCAACGTTCTTGAACTTAAAAAAGAGATGGGGTCAATAACATATGAAAGTAATTAATTAAATACATTACTTGCCCAAAGACTTCAAATTTATTGCCATTACCATTACAATGTTTTTGAAATGTTATTATTAAATTAACGATGATTTATCGGTGTTTAGTGAATTTAAATCAGATTATTTTGGGACCAAAATGGTGTTTCTATGGAACTACGCCATGTTGTGACGGCTAAGAGAGCCCCATTATGCTATCTCTGGAAGTAAGTGTAAGACATATTATGGGTCAATCCACAATGAATGCAAAGGTATATTTATTGATGTCCAGCGTATGCTCATGAGTATACTCATTGCCTTAGGGCACTAATTAGCACCTAGCTGTTAATCACGTCTAACACAATTTACAAACAGATATGGCAAATAGAGGACTAGAGAATGTTGGATTGCGTATTTTAACTGCCAATTCATAAACAACTTAATCAAAATAATCAAATTAATTGTTAAATCATACACTCAAAAATATTTTTTTCAGAGTATTAAAGAAAATGCAGTAAAAGGAAACAGCAATTCACAAAAAAAGGAGAAATATGTGTATTCCTTTAAAAGAATTAACAATCAGCAGAGCTAGTCCAATATATCAGTTTAGCTTTCTTGAATAGTGTGCATGGGGGGTGTGAAGGAGGGGAAGGCTATTTTTCATTCATTAAAAAACAGTGTAATTGAGTGTATTTTTAAAAAATAATGCATTTTCTCAAAGCCAATAGGTAAAATTACAATAACAAGTCATTGAAAATTTGGTCCATTACACTTTCAATTACATACAAATTTGTAATAAGTTACTGTCAATTACCCTGACACATTACATCATCTCATCTCTGGAATATAAGTATCAATTTATTATTAAATTTTGAAAACCGTCGTGAAAAGGTGATCAAATGCCTGTACGAGGGGTGACCAAAAAGTTCGCAAACTAATTGAATAACTTCCATACAAGAAAAAATATTTGGTTTTTTATTTTGATTTATTTTAAATTAATCCTCCCCGATTTTAATGAACAACAACCACCGTTCCGCGCATGCGCGAATCGCGTGATATTGGAGGTCACGCGACCCCCTCCGTTCTGTCACAAAAGTTGAAAGATTTTTAGAGTTTCATATTTCTTTCCATGTGAGTTAATTTTTATGACAAGAACAGTTCATTTGTCAGAAATTGTTGACCATATCTCGGCAACAGAATGGGTGGATAATAATATCCTTTCCAAAAAATAAGCATGGCGACCATTAAAACACAAATCTTCTGTCTCTGGAGAGACCTTTATGCAAGGTGGATAGAGAATGGGTGCACCCTTTTTGTCATATCTAATATGTTTAAAATCTAAAGTAAACGATATCTTAGGTATTTAGTACTTATATCATTGTTCAAATATTCAACTATTTTTCAAAGTGCTATTTGGAGGTGTTTGATAGCAAATTGCTAAATTAAAAACACATATCTTTTCAAACTTGCTTTCACTGGGCAAGATGACAAGTATCATTTTTAACCATCAGCCTTCCTTCACTAAAACGATTAATCCAATCATTAATTGAATTTATAGGAACTCATTTTTCCCAATAAACTGTGTACAAATTACTATATGATACTGTAGAGGGATTTCTAAGATATACAATAAATTGTACAGTCGTTTGTTGAACGAGTTCGACTGAGACAACCATTTTTCGCCACAAGTGACCTAAATAGTGACGTCATTTTCACATTATGACGTCACAAACGAGGAGAAAACCTTTATTAAGCATATGCTATTTATAGAACTTGTGTTTGGCTATGTGTGTACCGAATTTCTTCCAATCTGAATTGTGGTTTTGTAGATATAGAGATGGTTTGCGAACTTTTTGATCATCCCTCGTAATATAGGAAACTAGAAGCACAAATATCCAATAATTATAAGAATAAATGTTAATCCATCAAATAGATTTTAAAGTTAAATAAAAAGACTAGACAAAATGGTTGAGAGACATTTTGATATTGATGATATTCGTTTGGGTATGGACTTTCAATCTTCAATATGTGAACGTCTAGCACAGATAAATAACAGGAAAAAATCCCAACAATTAGAGAGGACAGCACAGACGTAGCAGTTGACAACATGGGACTTCAATTAAATATCATACAGCGATATACTACATGTACATACACACTTCATAAGTTATGAATATGAGAATTTTTAATGTTAGGTCAGATGTTTTTTTTTCTCTTTCGACAGTGCATGTTCTTTTTTCTAATTATGAGTCAAACATTCATTGGCAATGAAAATTATTATTATATAGTGAAAGAAACCAGGACAAAGTAACATGAATATTCTTATTAATCTGCAAGCATCCTTGGGCTGCGTACACTTAAGGTCTGGGCCCCGGTATGAAAATTACATATTAACATGAAATATTTATGAATAATAAATGGCTATCGAGACAAGAGTTGGGACACAATAATGAGAATTTTACATGGGAATAAAAAAAAAAGTCTTTTAATGAATATCAAGGTCAAACACTCCTTTTTATAGATTTGGATTTCTAAACAAATATGAGCCCTGGATGGAATGTAAAAAGTAGATTAAAAATTGTAACATTAAAAACATGGGCCTCTTGAACATATCAGAAACATTGTACCTTTAGATGGCATTTTTAGCTCTACTGGTCAGAGACCAGAAGAGCTTATGCGATAGTAAGGTGTCCGTCGTCCGTCCTTCTGTCTGTCTGTCTGTCCGTGTTTACGAGAGTGCATTTATTGGGTAGTTTTCATGCCAAGATTGTACTTATTAGGTACTTTTTGCTTATTGGGTATACCCAATAAGAAGTGCCGCTGAATATGCTTAAAATACCCTAATTGGGTATTTGCAGGTTAGTACCCAACAAAACTTGGACACGACGATTTGTCCAAAAAAGTGTCCAAAAAAGTTGCTTTCACGGACGCACCGTGTTCTGTTGTTTCAGTTTTACATTCGGAACTCTAAATTCTCGAGAGTTCCGAAATTCAACTTCCGTTGATCCTGATCATAACAACGTTTGTTTTCATGGGAAAGAAATATGGCGACTAAGAAACACTAAATGTCAACAAGATTTTCTGGTTGACAAGAAAACAGGTAAGTTTATTCGATTAATATTTATCCATTGCTGGGTTCTTGTTTAAGGAAAATAGATTTTAATGTAATTTTGAAAACAATTGTGCACAAAATTAAAATAGATATATCGGAACAATTAATCCTAAGTTGCACTTGTTTGTATTTTGAATTTTCTCTGTCTTTTTAACTCTCTTGAGGACGAGAAGTATTTAGTAAATGATCGTATATTGTTAGATAATCTTTAATAAATCGAAAATGTTTATTATTTAATTTTATATCATAACCAACTAAGTATGTTCTGACAATATATATTGGAAAGGGAAATGAAAATTTTAACAATCGTGTGTTCATAAATCAGCTGTAAATTATCGGTTCATGTAGACAGTATTACAATCGCAAAGTGAGCTGAGATGATGATAAATGGGGTAATTGACAACAACTAAATAATTGTATGTAAGTTTATCTCACCTGATATGTAACTTAAGAGATTCATTGTATTACTGAAAAACTTTCAGTCAAAACAGTGCTTCTTTCTGTCTTTTTGACTGAGTGTCTGCTTTATTTTGATTTTCTTTTTAAATTATTGCTTTTGTCATTTGTTTTAATTAATTTAAAACAATACTGAAATTGATATAGGGATACTATAACTATTTCACATGATGGGTGTGTAATTAGCATCGCGCTACACCCGGGGCTTCCATTTTTGAGGATGGGGCTAGTGGTTTTCTGCACTGAGGAATCCCCCTGGGCTATTAGGAATTTTAAAATACACATGTAATACATGAAAAGCACCACCGGTTTTTTCACTCTTTTTTGCTATTGAATTACCTAATATGGAAATATTCCAGACAGCATGCTCATATCATCCATAAATCTCAACAACTGCATCCATTTTGCAGTACTACAAGACTGATTTTCTTAAAAAGGATCTTTTATTTCCTAATTTGAATTCCTCCCTTTCCTTTGTTTAATGTAGCAATATTTGCTTGTACATATATGCCTCACAGATATCTCATTATTAAATTAAATACATTCACTCTATCAGCTCAATAATAAGTGTCATGCAATTATGTAGTGTTAATTTTTTTTATTTAAAGCCATATATGGCGTAACTGATCAAAAAATATATGTTTGAAAAATACAAAATTAAGTTAAGAAATATACTTAATACATTTAAATTAAAACTTTTCATACAATTCGGAGCAAGGAGAACACCTCGTTTTATCTAATAATACGATTTTATCTTCTCTGTAATGTGTTATTCAATTCTTTTGTGTATTTTCTTCCAAGTCAGAGAAAATTCCGAGAATCCAAATTAAATTTTGATATCTTTATAACGCAGTTGACTTAGATTTTGTAATTTACAGAAAATTTCATCTTTATCATGTTTAAATAAAGTAATGATACAAATAATAAGTTCTTATAATTTTAGTCTAATAATTCTAGCGAAAATTAAATTAAACTTTAATTTTAAAAAGAATCATCTGTACCCTGACTTTTTTCACGATGAACTTTTTTCAATGTTACTTTTTAATTTTTGCCTCTATATTTGGTCTTGTCACTTTTTACTCGGGGATAGTAACTTTATTGCCACCAAGCTGTGGATTAGTACTTGATTTCCTTTATTGCACAGCGATGACTATGATTTAATAGCACAAAAAGCTAATGGGTTTACGTATGTGAATTTATATGATTAATGTTTACTGGTGATTTTAGGATAACTGGAGATAATGATTCCTTTTTTCCATTGATATTACATAAATATTTTCTTAAGTATTATGTTACAATAAATTAGATTTTTTTTCTATAAAAGTAATCAATAATTACAATGGAAATTAAAACCATAATCATGTTCATTGAGGATTTTCAATATGTAACAGGTCAAACAGGAACTTCAATTGTGAACATTGCAGAGAACACACTCATCAGAAGATGACCCTCAGAAATAGGACAATTGTAAGTAATCAGTATAACGAACAGGAATACTTCATGCCAACCATAAGATTTTTAGAGACATTTTCGCTTCTTAAATTAGAAGAGATAGAGGGAAAAACTTGTACATACTACATAACTACTAGGCAACCAACCTTTAACTGCAGGAAAGCTTTTGGTATGTGCAATACAGCTACATAAAACCTATTTAGTATTCATGTTAAGTTTGAGAAAGTACCTTTTATCTCGTGTTTGCCAACATTTTCCTGCACACTGTTTGCTTGTTTGTACTATCATTTTATTTTAAATTCTTCAGGTGCCCTTTACCTTTGCCAGTTTAGAATCATTTGTTTTAAGGGCATCTGAGGGTTGGTTCCGAACTTAATTAATTGTAAAGTAAATACTGGGGTACTATACGGTCATAGGTTATGTTAATACATGTAAAACATTTTGTTCTGATAGAGGTGGCATACAGGAAAAGAAACAATACTAGATATCACTTCAAAGGAATAAAACAGCTTCATCTTGTAGGTGTATTTTATTTAAGGATAACTACTTCATGTCTGATGTGCTGAAAGTTATTCATAATCTGTTTGACTGTAATTTTTCATATTTTCAACTTCTATCCAGCTTAGTCAATTTTAATTAAATTTTGTGCAAAGCATACCCCAGGAAGGGGGATGGAGTATCAAGTGTGTCTCAGTCCCTGTCAATATAATTTCAAAGCAGTTAGTAAGGTTTGGGTCAATTTTAAATCCTCTTTAGCAGAACCATTGGGCTACAAACAATACTTATGTGAAATTATGTGAAAAAGTATATTATTTATCATTAAGTGTAGAGATGATTTTGAAGATTATGTACCCCTAATGTCCTGATAGTATTACATTAGAAGTCTAAAATTTGCAAGGAATAGGTGTAAAAGGAATAGGTGTAAAATCTTTTTAAAACCTCCTTCTTAACAACCAGAAACTAACACACTGTCTAATTAATAGGCAACATTGTTTTGTGTGTTGAATGATGATTCCATTTTGATAAAATTATGGCGGATGGGGGTGGGATGAAGATGCAGTTAGACATAGAAGAAAAAAAAAGAGTTGATAGAATTTAGTTTTTCTTCCATTTTTTTTATCAATACATATTTCTGAATAAGAAATATACTACTACTTCTTGGTTGGGTTTGATCAACATAAAGGGTGATCTTGCTGTAGTTAAGAAAAACATGTTTTATATGGCAAAGAAATGCCTTTATCTAATTGCAGAATGAATAAAATGGACAGAGGCAGAACTGAAGGAGATGCGTGAAATGAGGAATAGTTCAAAGATTGCCTGAGCATAGCACTGCTACTGGATAAACATATGGCAATATAGAAGAGCAGGGTCAATGGAGGTATCATTCAGTATAGGCCATGAGAGACCCTGAAGAAGAAAGTATTGAACAGAAACAAAAATAAAACCATTTTGACATTTATTGAAATATAGGATCAAGGTCTTACATGTAAAATGTGGGCATGTAATGACTTTTCTCTAGCTCTAAGACTTATAACAGTGATGATTTGATTTAATATCTTTATCCCAATTTGTCGAAAAGATTTGGACATAGTGCATCAATTATTTTAAAGTTTTGATACAACGAATGCATTCATTGTACTTGTAACTGAGTTTTCTGGTGCGACACTGTTTTATCGGCTTCAAAACTAAGTTTGTGATTTCCGAACCAGATTAATGAGATCATGTAATATCTTTTAACATCGGTGACTATTTAATCCATTCTTTTACATCTCAAAGTATTTTTATTATTACAGGGAAAATATGCACTGTACGTGTATCTGTAATAAACAGGATTATAGAAATTTTCCATATAATACAACACAATCTTATCAACTGAAGGCAAATATTTCATCAAGGGTGTGATCTATTTATCAATATGGTTTTCAGCATCTTGCTCTACCTGTAATGACTTGCTCTAAGTTCCAATATTTAATTTAAATTTTGCAAACATGGTTATAAAATTCTTTAAAAGCCAAATAGTTTAGGCACAAAATGCTTATATATTTCTTATCATTTGTAAAGTTTACACTGAATGAGATGTGGAATGTTAGAATTAAAGTATTAAATATGTTTTGGACTTATGTATGCTTATGCAGATAAATTTGAGTTCAACTAGGGAAGGTAAATGTCATACTTATAGGGTTTGCAATCTAATGCAAGAGTATAAATATCCAAGACAAATTTGACAATTTTAATGAAGGGTATAAGTAACCCAAGAAAAATTGAACAGGTAAACATCACCTGTTGGGTTTTATTCTAATGTTGGGATGTAATATCCAAGAAGAGTTGAACCAATGTCCAATACCTATTGGGTTTTCTTTCTTATGAAAAAAAATTTGAGTAACCCAAGAAGAATGTCCAATACCTTTTAGTTTATATACTGTTGAAGGGATGAAAATATCCAAGAGGAATTGGACAGGTGTCCATTACATGTTGGGTAGTATTCTGATGAGGGGATTCTCATGAAACCCAAGAATTAGACAAGTGTCCATTGCCTGTTGGGTGGGATGAAGATATCCAAGAGGAGTTGGACGGATGTCCATTACCTGTTGGGTGGTATTCTGACGAAACAATTCAAGAAACCCAAGAAGAATTGGACAAGTGTCCATTACCTGTTGGGTGAGATGTAGATATCCAAGAGGAGTTGGACAGGTGTCCATTACCTGTTGGGTGGTATTCTGATGAAACAATTCAAGAAACCCAAGAAGACTTGGACAAGTGTCCATTACCTGTTGGGTGGGATGTAGATATCCAAGAGGAGTTGGACAGGTGTCCATTACCTGTTGGGTTGTATTTTGATGATACAATTCAAGAAACCCAAGAAGAATTGGACAAGTGTCCATTGGCTGTTGGGTGGGATGTAGATATCCAAGAGGAGTTGGACAGATGTCCATTACCTGTTGTGTGGTATTCTGATGAAACAATTCAAGAAACCCAAGAAGAATTGGACAAGTGTCCATTACCTGTTGGGTGGGATGTAGATATCCAAGAGGAGTTGGACAGGTGTCCATTACCTGTTGGGTTGTATTTTATGAGGAGATTCAAGAAACCCAAGACTTAGACAAGTGTCCATTGCCTGTTGGGTGGAATGTAGATATCCAAGAGGAGTTGGACAGGTGTCCATTACCTGTTGGGTTGTATTTTGATGATGCAATTCAAGAAACCCAAGAATTAGAAAAGTGTCCATTGCCTGTTGGGTGGGATGTAGATATCCAAGAGGAGTTGGACAGGTGTCCATTACCTGTTGGGTTGTATTTTACTAGGAGATTCAAGAAACCCAAGACTTAGACAAGTGTCCATTGCCTGTTGGGTGGAATGTAGATATCCAAGAGGAGTTGGACAGGTGTCCATTACCTGTTGGGTTGTATTTTGATGATGCAATTCAAGAAACCCAAGAATTAGAAAAGTGTCCATTGCCTGTTGGGTGGGATGTAGATATCCAAGAGGAGTTGGACGGATGTCCATTACCTGTTGGGTGGTATTCTGATGAAACAATTCAAGAAACCCAAGAATATTTGGACAAGTGTCCATTAACTGTTGGGTGGGATGTAGATATCCAAGAGGATTCAGACAGGTGTCCATTACCTGTTGGGTTGTATTTTGATAAGGAGATTCAAGAAACCCAAATAGAATTGGACAATGTACACATGTTCAATTGTTCTTGGGTAGTTTAATCCCTTCGTCAAAATACAACCCAAAAGGTATTGGACACCTGTCCAATGCCTGTTGGATACCTTCATTCTGTCCAACATGTAATAGGCATTTGCTTATTATTAATTGGTCATGACTCAAAAAGGTTTCTCCTTAAATACTTAATTTTGTTATTCAAGAAAGGTTGAACAGAGTCTGAGATATGTTGAGTTGTGTTTTCACAATTCAGTTTTTTTGCACTTAAGTATTCATATATTTTAATATTAGATATTTTGAAATATACAGGTGTATATCCTTATTGCTAAGAACAAATTAGTTAGGTGTTACAATAAAAGAGCTATATCACAGAAATTGACAAAAATATGGGTTCAAAACCAAAGGTTTTCAGTCTTGTCTGAATTTACCAGCAAATATTAAATATATAATAAATTTGAAATGAATAAAAAACAATAAATAAAAAACCCAATAAAATACGGACACGAGGATTAATATCCAATAAGATTTTAACAGTAACTACCCAAATAATGCTCTCTCGTGTGTACACTTTTTTTGTATCCAATAAGCAGTATCCAATAGGACTTGGACTTGATGTACCCAATATATAACCAAATGTGTGTCCGTCCGTCTGTCTGTAAACAATTTTTCAAAACGCTACTCCTCCTACAGTTTTGGTTTGATTTTAATACAACTTGGCACAAAAGTAGACTACACAAAGATACATAAAATAGTGCATCGGATTTTGATTTCGATGAACGATGTTGCCATGGTTACTAAAAATAGAATTTTCGGTGAAATTCCTTTAAAACGCTACTCCTCCTACAGTTATGATCTGATTTCAATATAACTTGGCATACAAGTAGACTACACTAAGATACATAAAAAAGTGCATTGATTTTTGATTTCGATGAATGGTGTTGCCATGGTTACTAAAAATAGAATTTTCTGTGATATTCCTTTAAAATGCTACTCCTCCTACAATTTTGATCTGATTTCAATATAACTTGGCATACAAGTAGACTCTACTAAGATACATAAAATAGGGCATCGGTTTTTGATTTCGATGAACGGTGTTGCCATGGTTACTAAAAATAGAATTTTCGGCGAAATTCCTTTAAAACGCTACTTCTCCTACAGTTATGATCTGATTTCAATATAACTTGGCATACAAGTAGACTATACTAAGATACATAAAATTGTGCATCAATTTTTGATTTCGATGAACGGTGTTGCCATGGTTACTAAAAATAGAATTTTCGGTGAAATTCCTTTAAAACGCTACTCCTCCTACAGTTATGATCTGATTTCAATATAATTTGGCATACAAGTAGGCTACACTAAGATACATAAAGCAGTACATCGGTTTTTGATTTTGATGAACGGTTTTGCCATGGTTACTAAAAATAGAATTTTCGGTGAAATTCCTTTAAAACGCTACCTCTCCTACAATTTTGATCTGATTTCAATATAACTTGGCATACAAGTAGACTATACTAAGATACATAAATTAGTGCATCGGTTTTTTATTTCGATGAACGGTGTTGCCATCGTTACTAAAAATAGAATTTTCGGTAAAATTCCTTTAAACTCCTCCTACAGTTATGATCTGATTTCAATATAACTTGGCATACAAGTAGACTATACTAAGATACATAAAACAGTGCATTGGTTTTTAATTTTGATGAACGGTGTTGTCATTGTTACTAAAATGGAAATGTGTGAAATTCCTTTTCAAAACTACTCCTTCTACAGTTGTGGTCTGATGTCAATGGCTTCTTTTCTCATCCTTTGTTATAAGAACAAACCAGTAGAGCTACAGTCTCGACAGAGACTTCTGGTTTTCAATGCTTGGATTATTTTACAAACTGATAAATAACTCTTTCATGAACATGACTTTTAAAGCATGCATAACTTCTGCTATGAACGCGAATGGGTTTTATGTGTTTATCAAATTACCAAAGACACTTGTGTGCAATATTTACAACAAAAAATATGTTTATAGGGATTTTCGACATCAAGTGTCAACATGTACTTTTTTGGAACCAATGCACCACTGGGAGATTTAATATACATGCGGATATGGCATGACAACTCTGGGTCATATGGCTTTAAAAGTTGGTTTTTAAGCAAAATTACAGTCGATGACTTGGAAAAGCAAGAAAGGTAACACACGTCTATATATTTTCACGACGACTGCAAGGCAGAGTGGTACTTCATTTTACCCAATGTCTTTCTCTCCGTCTGTCTGTCTTTTAACCCTATATTTTTGAACTCATGTCCCTTAATTTGACCCCTAACCATCTATTCAGAATAGTTTATTATGCCGATATACAGTATGTTTTCTTCTACATTTAACAGACAAGTCTACAGGTATGTGCACTGTGTGACATAAGATAATATGACAAATATAGCGTTACGGTCAATTTGATCATTGATATTTCTTCGGACGGTTGCCTTAGAGAGGCAATTTTGTTTTTGTTTTTTTAAATGCATTTTTATCATGTTTTTAATCACTTGATACGTACTGTACTTTAAAACTGTTTGCTACAGTTACCACACAAACCAAAGTTTAAAATACTTTAAAAATGTCTCGAATTTGATGTTCCAAAACGATTATTGTAAATTGATAAATACAGTAAACAGGTCCAGTCCAAAGACTATTTCTACCTACGTAGCTATTAATAGCTACCTAGGTATTTAAAGCTACCCAAAGTAGCTATTTTTACCTACTTTTTATAATTTCTGCATTTTGCGGCACAAAGATCAAACGGCGCAACATGGTGAATACCATATCGTTTGATACAGTCACTCTAATGATGAATACGATAAAATTTTGGTCAAAAAATGATTACTTCCTGAATTGGCAAATTTGCATTAGTTTCTATGCAAAATTGATAATATACGAAGTAATCATTTTTTTGGCAAATTTTTTCTCATATTGATCATCAGTGTGACTGTATTAAAAAATTCTGTGCTCACCATGTTGCGCCGTTCCTGCATTTGGTCACAAAATGGAAGTAAAGCAGAAAGTAGGTAAAAATAGCTACTTTGGGTAGCTTTAAATACCTAGGTAGCTATTGATAGCTACGTAGGTAGAAATAGTCTTTGGACTGGACCTGGTAAAAACAGAAGTGAACACATGCTTTTTGTTAGCGAAAGTAGTATATGACTTGGAAACTGCAAAATCGATTTTTCCCTGATATACAAAGATAATGAATATGTGATAAGTTAAATATTCTATGTCTTCTAATTTGATTTCAGATATACTTTCCATTGCAACAAGTGGTTAGGTGTTGAAGATGAAGATTGCTTGTTGGATCGCATTATTCCAGTATCAACCCCAGACACAATTTCTTTTAATGATCGTATATCTTTGGAAGTTCAAAGCTTAATGTCCGTATATCATTTATGGCTTTCTTTGCTCTTTCACCCACAAGGCAAATTCACACGTGTTCAAAGACTCTCATGCCTTTTTGCCTTAATCTGTCTTATCATGATATCAAATGCAATGTTCTTTCGATCGTCTGATGAAAACCAAAATGTTGATGAAGTAAAATTTGGAATTTTACGATTATCATTTGGAACATTCTATGTATCATGTATTGGAATGCTTATCTCAACCCCACCTGTTACTTTTGCAGCCTTTATATTTAGAAACATTAGAAACTCTAAATTAGTGGAAAACAGAATCAACAATCCAAGAAGTCGCAAATTTTCTCAATTAAGAAAAGACCGTTACAAAGTCTTTTCTAAACTTGATGACGAGGTATTTATACCACACCAAGGCACTTTACCACGTTGGGTGCTTTATATAGCATGGATCAGTGTTGTTTTGGCTATCATTTCATCAGTCTTTTTTCTCATTCTCTACAGTATGGAGTGGGGTAAAGCAAAATCAGAAGAATGGATTTCATCACTTGCGCTTTCATTTTTGGAATCGTTCATAGTATTTGACCCAATGAAAGTAATATTTTTTGCAGTAATTTATTCGACCTTTCTTAAAAGTTTGGCAAGCGAAGACCCTCCCAAAATAAATGTAGACAAACTACGGTTGATGTCCAAGGATAATAGATTATGCCAGGAATCAAGAATTTCAGGTTGGTATATACAGAATAAAATAGAATGTTTGAAATATTGAAAAAAAATTCTTGGCTTATTTACGAGTTGTGCGCAGCTAGAAGTGCACGAGGAAATGAGAAATATGTTGCCATAAACGTGTTTAATATTCTTTCGAGTCAAGTAGGTTCTTTACATTTTCTTCTCTATGTTGCATTCGTCCTATACCTCTTGCTGAAATAATGTGATACAATATTTATCACAAGTATGAATGTGTATGAATGTTTCCACAATGTTTGGTAATTCCTTTGACATTTTTTTAAAAATTCAGGCTTAGCATCCAACGTTTTACCAAAAATCAAACCATTTACCAAAGAGGAGATTAACGACTTAAAAAGGAAAAGTCGGGAAGAATCTCAAGCAAGATCAGCATTGACCAGTCTTGTCATGTTTACAGTATATATTTTTGCAATTTATGGAATTGGGTTCTCACAGCGCGACCAGCGATCTTTTAATATGAAGAAAAACCTGGATAATTATTTACTATCAGGAAGTCGTGGTTTCTCTGCAGTAAGTTTTTAAAACATGAATTTAGTAAAATAAAATATGTGACACTCAAAATCGCTACACCTCCTTTATTTAAACCGCTGCTCCAAAGAGGATGTTTACTGTTTTGTCTTGTGTGTCCTCCATAACAATTTTTCGTCGCAGTTTCCTTGGCAATTACTCAAGAAATATGCTTGAAACTTTAGCACACATTTAACAAAACATGGCCATTAGCTTTATGTTTTTGTACAAACCCAATGCCAACTTCTTTATGTCCGTGCGTTTTTCCGAACCAAATTTTTGTCACAATTTTCTCAACAACTGCTCAAGACAGATGCTTGAAATTCTAGCACACTCTTTGTCTAGACATGCCATGTGATGGGATTTAATTTTGTACAGTTCAATGTCAATTCTTTTTTATCTCCGTGTGTCTTTCGTAATTTTTTTAAGCAACTACTCAAGGCAGATGCTTGAAATTTTATCACACTGTTAAGGAATGTTATATGGTTTGATTCATTTTGTACAAATCCGATGCCAAGTTCCTGTGTATATGTCTGTACAAATTTTTTGTCGTCCTTTTCTCAGCAACTACTCATTTAGTTTCTTGAAATTTTAGCACTCTCTATGTTTACGCATGTCAAACTGTGGGATTCATTTTTTAAAGAATCAAATATCAACTTCCAATTTATCCATGCTTCTCTCTGTACCTAATTTCCATTGTGTTTTTCTCAGCTAGTATTCAAAGCAGATACTTGAAATTCTATCACAATCTTTGTTTAGGCACATGTCATATGGTGTGATTTATGAAAGCATGTATTCATATCAGAGCGGGAGTAATACTAGTGTACATTGAGCTTTTTTTCTCTGTTTCAAGTACAATTTCTTTGCACGTTAGTTTTCTTGATTGATAATTGGTGAATATAAAAAACGGTGATCAATTCACAAACAAAAATCAGAAAACAGGGCATAAAACATGAACCACTGGAAATTCCAAAAGTTAGATCAGGTATCTAGGAGGCGTAAGCATCCCCTGTCTGCTGGACAAGCCG
>NW_026923879.1:0-23251 GCF_032062105.1 Saccostrea cuccullata
AATTATTAAAAAACGGTGATTTTGTTTTAAGAATTAATAAAGAACTAGTGCTAATTGTAAAGGGGACCATAACAGTTGTTCCCCAAACGCTCCCCAACTCCCTTTTGGTGCAATATTTCATGTACGCTTCATTAAATAGGACAAAATCTATACATTTGAGACTTTAACAACGCCAAGTTCATTCAGATTTTAGCATTTCACGCGTGCACATGTGAATGCAAGCGCGTAATGACCATATCATCTTGTCTACACAATCTATATATTTAAATATACTTAATATTAAAGTATTTAATCCAAAAGTATTTAAAATACGCTCATTCAAGTGTATTTTTATTTAAGTCATTACACGTGCACGCACGTGCATACATGAGCATGATGACCATATCTTCTTGCAAAAGTTTATTACATCTATATAATGTTCTAAATCTCATCCCGTTCGGTTGAAAACCAAGTTATAGCTTTTTGAAGTTTAAGCCAATCAGATTACAGCGCACATGCATGCACGTGTTTTCATGACAATTGCTATATATCATGTTGTAAGATATCTTAATGCATGGCTATGTTTAAAATTTCATAGGATTTCGTCGAAAAAAGAAAGATATAGAGACTTTAGTATCAGCTCATCAGAACGAAGCGCACGTGCATGCGCATGAGATCTTGCTATTTTGACCATGTCAAATTGTCTTTGCCATTAATATATCCTGATATTATGAGTTTCAAAGCATTTCATCAAAAATGTAAAAAGTAAGGCCTATATCAATAAAATCAGTCATTTCACATGTTGCACGTGCGCGCTCTTGCAAGCACGTGCGCGCAAAATGACCTTTGTGCGGCAAATCTACATAACATGTCTACTGACCCTAAAACATTTTACCTAAATCGGATGTGTAGTTTACAAAATTTTCCCAGGAAGAAAAAAAATAATAGAAGAAGAAGAAACAGAGGAAAAACAATATGTTCCCCAACTTCGTTCGGGGAACATAATCAGTATCTTACCATTCATATTAATTTTTACTTTATAGAAAAAATGTCTCAACTAAGCATACATGTAGTGACATGGCTTCTTTTTAGGACCCCTCTGACTTTATCTAATTAACTCAAATCTTAATTATTTTACACTTAACACGTTTTGTTATCTGTTTGGTACATTACTTGCAAAAATTTACGTTGAAAACGACGCTTTAAATTTACATGTATGTAAGGTAGTTAAAAAAGCCTTCTTGTAGATGTTAATTCCAGAATGTTGCGCTTGACCGAGTTGTTTGTTAATTCTGTCAGGTTAATATTCGGAGTAGGCGGGGCATTTCGTCGATCGATTGAAAACCTTATAGCCAGTTATAATATAGCTTCTTTGATATTATGCAAAATACAGAATAGTAAACATAAAGAACTTCTCAATGATTAGGTCATTTTATTTTTAAAAAAAATAGAGTTGCTGGGGAGGATCTTGGAGATGTATATTTACTCCCTCTCTGAATTCAGATTTCTTCACCAATTTTGGGTTGTTTCTAGGGTCGAAATTTTATACTCAAATAAACTGACAAAGGAAGCATACTTGTCTATGAAAACGGGAAAAATCATATTAAAGAAAAACTTCTGTATTTTCTAAAAAAAAAAAAAAAAAAAAAAAAACGCCACATCGAATATTAAATATCAAACTATCTCTTTCCTTTTTCTCTCTTATCATACTTTTGAAAGTACACTACAGTGTAAATACTTAGTGCATAGTAATGGTGTGCAAAATATCGTTTTTTGCGAGCTGCATGTGGTGATATTTTATCACTAAAACAACTTTATCAATTGAATGTGTAACTGTTTTTCCTTCTTCCTGCTAGGATTCCAGTGTTAAACAATCTACGTACTTGAACTCTGTATGCCTATAACACTTTTAAATTCTATGAGCCTCAAACCATTTAGAAGACTGGGACTACCTCTTAAAGATTCTTTGAGCCCCAAAACGTGCCCCCTAAATCCAAGGACTAAAGAATAATATATCATTGTATTTTGTTTAATTTTATACTCCATTGCCCTAGGTAAAAAGAGTAAAATATTGAGTGATTGAAAACTTATATGTTGGTCTCTTTTCGACGGGATGTTAATCCGACCTATAGTTATATATACTCATCGTCAATGGAAACACAACACCCTAATTTTAGGTGAAAATTATGTACAGGATATAACTATGTACCAAAAAAAGTTCGGACATCTTTAACTTTGCCTAATCAGTTTTTTGTCGGGTGAATGATTTTCATTTCATTACCGGAATTTGCTTTTTAGCCCTCTTAACAGAAATCAAATATTAGCAATTTTGATAAAATATATGACAATATTTTAGTTTTAAGGTTTTGTATCTGTTTATCATAAGTATTGCACTAAAATGCCGGAAAAATATTTCTTTCTTTACCAGATGTGATTTTCTGTATTTCCTCAAAATTACCAAAAGCACGCATTTCATTCCTAATGCTTGAAATTCTCAAAATACAGAAAAAGGAGAGATACAGATGCAAATATACGCTATATAACGACTTTTTGGGCTCGTTTTTTTCAAAAGCATGAATGATCAAAGATACCTGAGTCTACAAATCACAGGCTTGTCCAAAATTCTCCCTTCAATGTGTTGAATTTCCAATAGCACTACACCTACTGTTCTTTTATAGAAATTTGGATAAGAATGCGCTCACCATGCATTCCAGCTTTAAGAATTGGTGTAACTTTGAATATCAATGCAGATTCGTGAATTGCAGTTAACCCTTCTTACAATGCTTAGCCTTGTTCTTTATTTTTACTTAATTTCTCAAATTTTGCAAAGTCGCAATTTTGACCTAGAATCGCTTTGTTTATTCCATACGGTTACTTTCTATACTTTACTTTTGCACAGTATATCGGGGGCCACATTTTGTGTACTAAGTGCAATCATTCTTTGAAAAGCCAAAGAAATTTTATGTTATAGACATAGTTGGAAAGGCTGAGAGTTTAACAGAAACATAGTCCTATTATACTAATTTCGCGGAATCTGATGTTAAATGAGATGTGTTTGTGTTTATTCTCTTTAAGTTTTATTTTTATCTAAATGGTAATAATAATTTGCTGTTGCCTTCTTAGGAGTAAAGATACCAAATGACAATTTCTTTGGATCCAACTATTCAACAATTATTTTATCAGACTGAGGAAATCATGCAAGTTAATAACCAGGCAAATTTAATTACAGACTTGAAATAAATCCCTTTGAATTTTAGTCCCATAGCGTTTGATAATCATCATGATCATGGTAAAATGTTTTATGTGCATTAACTAAAAGTACCTCAATACAAAAGTTTCCCTTTTATTAAGATAAGAAATAATTTAATACAAATCACTTGAATGTACAATACGTCGTGAACGTCAGGGCAAAAGTTGCCTGCGAATCCGTATCCATCCTGGGTGCGGTGTCCAAAAACAATAAGACCAAATTTGGAGCGGTCTGTTGTATTTAAAACCCATGCACCACTTTTAACTTGAAATGTACGAACATTGAACGTTACCACTGCGTTGTTCTGATATACAATCTTATACTGATAAGAAGTACTGCCGTTTATTCGAAGGTTATTTGCGGATTCTTCTAGAATATTAACAGAGATAAAATTTCCCGTATATCCTTCGGGTACAGTAATTTTATAATAATCAACAAATTGATAAACACCTGGTATGACTGTCATATAACAATTAAAAGCAGTACCCATTCCAAATCCAGCCACTAAAACAGGCGACTCTGAAATTAAAGCTGTTATTTCATTTGTTACCTCCAGATTCTTATACTGCTTTGCATTCAAATGCCACCTTGAAACGTTTTGTCCCACGCTACAGTTAACAAAACTTTGGTTTAAACTGATAACCTGAATCAACGTCTTTTGATTATGATAAAACGGAGGTTCAATATATTGATTATCCCATTCAGAAATAGGTGGCAACTGTGATACCATATGACTGCAGTCACTTGAAAATCCAGAAAATCTGTTACACCTATTTCCAGAAAACACAGCGATTGGTTTTGAAGAGGCGATAAACGTTCCACTAAGATCTGAGTTATGGCCAATTTGGAAAGTCTCAAATTTATTTAAGTGTAACAAAAAAATGTCCCCGTCTCCTTAGGTTCTACAGAAGAGAGAAATTGAAGGTATTTATCATTTTTAGAGTTATCTTTATCCTGGTTCCATCATAAAGAGAAACCATAGCAAACTGATTTAAATCAAACGCGGAATATGGCTCTGTTGAAGACACGAGATATTTGGTTGATAGCTTATTTGTAGGTATTATCAGAGTCCTGTCGTTTGTATCCGGAAAATAACTATCAAATATAGTCACTGTTGACAGATCTTTGGTCTGTAAGATAATTCCTTTTGGTTCAATCTTCATGTATTAACATTGCAGTGTAAGGGGCAGAGAGACAAAGATATCCGAAGTAATATTGATTGTCTTGTCAACTGATAATTTGATGTTCACGTTCAGGTTTGGAGAACTCGAAATCCTGATCTCGGTTTTATTTTCAGTTGTAATATAAATTGAAAGATGGAAGAACCATCCCCATAATTGCGCATGAAAAGAATAAGGAATTCTCTACCTCTGATATCTGCAAAGAGTTATAGATAGTTACAATAATACCAAACCATATATTGTAAAACGAGAAAATTTGGCGCATACGTATTTTAGCACAAACGCAAGTGGGAAGATATTGGCGCAAATAAATTTTAGCGCTTGCGTTTGTCATTAAAATATAAAAATGTAATATTATGTATGTTTTTTAATCCACACCCGTATTTGACTTATTGGTTTGTCAAGCACGGAAACACAATAGCACTCCCGTATATAAGTAAACATTCATAAACTTTACCGTGGTATTGAAATCACATGGACGTGGCACAATGTTAAAATTTATAAATTTTTATTTTAAATCAAAGAAGTGGAGTATTACGCATTTTATTCATATTGAAACAATACATGCATCGATAGAAAATAACTTGGATAAACGGTAATCATAATTAGGTATTGTCTGCAAGCCGCTCAATCGCCATGCTTGATTGCATTGTTTACCTCGAAGCGATAGATGATTGACACGCCGGGGAGCCAAACATTGAAGGTGCTAATGATAAGAATAGGCCAGGTAAAACTACCAGGGTAACAATTATAATCTAATTAAATTATAAATAATAATTAGCAGAACGTTCTCTATCGATCTTACCATGTACAGTGCATGTGTTTATAAAAAATCCAACGACCCTTCGACATTACGCAATCGCGCGTACCGGTTTACAGGTACCTTTGTGAAAACTTTGAACACACATAAAAAGATAATTCCTTATTCTGTTCATGCGAAATTGCGCTGGATCCACTAAGAACCTTTCCATATATATTACAACTGAAAATGAAACAGAGGTCACAATAACAAGTTCTCCAAACCTGGATACGAACCTTAAATCATCAGTTGACAAGACAATGATTGTAAGGTTGGAGTCTCTTGTCACTCTTCCTTTGGAATTCCAATGTAATACATAAAGATTGAACCTAAAGGAATAATTTACGTGTGTCCGATGACATCCTAAATCATGGAACGAACGGCGGAACGCTAATAATACAAACAAATAAGCTTTCAACCAATTACCTTGTTCCTTAAACCGAACCACTTGATATCTCATTGGATTTAAGTCAGTTTGCTATGTTCCTCTGTATGAAGGAAGAAAGACTAAGATTTATCATAGAATGAATAGCATATCTTGGGTAGGACTTACAGAGATGGGGATTTTGTTGTCAAATCTAGATTTTAGACCTTCCATTCCATTAGCTTAATGGCAAATATACATTATTCGTCTGTTAATTGTATTTCAGTTGTCATTTTTTATTATCCGTTTTCCATTTAACAAAGAAACGTTATCTCTCTTTTTTCTCACTCATATAGTTAAACAAATGAAATGGTTTGTATTCTTTTCACTTCCTTATTTTAATGTTATTGGCATTTATAATTACATTTAACTCTGTCATTTTGTGCAAAAATACAATAAATATACAACATAATCGAGTTTCATCTTAACACCCAAGGCAATTTTTTTCTGCAAAGGATACATAAAATGCACGCAAAATGCAGGCAAAGGAGAAAAGATATCTATCTTTTTAAATGCTATAAGGATGTAAAAAGAATTTTAAATAATTAAAGTTGGAGCTTTTAACGAATACATAGAGCTTAAAAAAATTCTATTCGATTTCGACTGATTTGAAGTATAGGAGAAGTGAATACCTTAGAAAAAGGAGAATCGTAATATAGGTATTTTACTTATTTTACAGATATTTTTCCTTTAAAATTTATTGATTATCACTTAATATTGCATTTCCATTGCTTTCTCCCGCTATGAACCTGCAGTCGTCAATTGCATTTATAGGACTATAGACGCAAATGCCTCTGCTATGAGCGCAATTCCTATTTCACACTTGTATAGAACAAATTCTTTTACTCTAATAATACGCGTTCAGAAGTAT
Source organism: Saccostrea cuccullata (assembly GCF_032062105.1). NCBI lineage: Eukaryota > Metazoa > Mollusca > Bivalvia > Ostreida > Ostreidae > Saccostrea > Saccostrea cuccullata. The sequence goes on from NW_026923879.1 coordinate 6,505, forward strand.
TTATATGAAATGTTTTGCAAAATTAATAAATATGTTTTAGTACTACCATTTGGAAAAATGAAATTCAGTATAATTTAAAATTTCTGATTTATATCTTTAAAAATTTAATTTTGGTCAATGTTTTAAAGTATATAATTTTAAAATTTTAAAACAAATTGTCATATATTTTTCTTTTCATATTTTCGAATTTGTAAACAAATAACGATGTGTCTTAACACTTGGGCAATTTAAAATTCAGAAAAAGCAACATTTCTTTAATGGTATATCTATTTCAAGAAGGATTTTGTCTCTCAAATTAAGAAGAAGATTGAAATAAAAATCACAGAAAGCTCTCTGGAGATACAGTCTTTATCAAAACTTTGTCATTTTTTCATCATGGTGTTAGACTTTTGTTTTTGTAATAGAGGCTAACATTCTATAAATTGTTTGTGATTTATTAGGCCTATAGAAAAGACGCATACTGAATTTATAGCCGTGTGTTTTTCTTTACTGACAACAAGCCGCATCCTTCTGTAAGCCAGGATGTCCTCTGATATTCTTGACAACATTAAAGAATGCAATTATAAGTAGTAAACAAAGATTGTTCAAGGAACACGAACACGTGCTAGCTCACATCATTGAATATGCCAGCAGAGCAATTGCTATTCTTAACACTATGTTCATTGAATAACGTTGTTTATTTCTTGAACAAGGAAAACAATAGCTTTTTTTCGACTTTTGAAAGTTTGTAAAATAAATCAAAAATATAAACACCTTTACCCTTACTAATGCGGTAAGTGAGATTGCTGATCCACTGCATTAGAAATCTAATGAGAAAAGATTTTCTGCAATTTGACATAATTTTCATAAAACTGATTTGGTAGAGTTTCCATACATTATTTTGAATTTTTCCAGCACATCTCATCTTTTACTACTATAACTTTCCCCTCCTCAAAATATATCTTTTTTTTTTAAATTTGCTACAATACAATTGAAATATTTTTCTGACAAAAAAAAAAAAAAAAACAAAACAAAACAAAACAAAAAAAAAAAAAAAAAAAAAAACAACAACAAAAAAAAAAAACAAAACATGGATTTCTGCTTGTTAAGAAAATGATTAATAAACGCAAGTCTTTTAAATGAAATCGTATATATTAACCTTAGTTCATATATTTTTTTTAATATGTTCTAAAAACTAAGGTTTGGAAAAAGTTGTATTTTACTTTGCTTCTTGTTCTTTATCATGTTTATATCGAGGCAACATATTGCTATTGTACGTCCAATACCATCTCCGGGGATGTTCCCTAAGATATCTTGGGTAATCTCCCTAAAACTTTGCACAAAAGAAGACAAGAAAACATTAATGTAACCATCAATAGTCGCCCCGGAAATAAACAAAGTAAATAAGGGAAATGAGTCGTGATCATCAAACCGCTTCGACATGTGTGAAAATGGCATGCATCTAAATGATGGAGACGATTGTCGAGAATATTTTGAAAACTTATAGTTAGTTGAAATTCGAACAAAAACGATGCCCTGTTAAACTTCATCAATACTTCAAGTAAATGCAGGCTGCATAAAATATAAATTGAAACCAGATAAATGCATTACCTATATTCAAAAATATATTCCACTTTAGGAATATAAAACATGAACTGTGAAAAGTAAGTTTTTTATGCGAAAAGTAAAATGCCATGTTCTAAAAAAGGGACCTGTCAAGTTTCGATAGCAAATGATAAGCAACTTAAGAGGGCTGACTATAGTTTTCATTGTGCAATGTTTCGCGCATCATATTAAAATGAAGCGTATTTATTGTTTTAATGCAACATTTTCGCTTAATTATTAAAATTAAACAAAATTATGAAATCATAGGTAAAAAAATGTATTTACAATTTGATATGACTGATTTTTTAACCGATTTTGCAATTGCTAGGTAGGTTGACGTCGCTGCAGTGTCTTTTTGACGTTATGGTAATCTGAAGGTCTTAAAGAAAGGGGTAATAAAAATATTATTCCAGAAAAAGTATTTAACATACGCTTTTGAAAATTGAAACATAGAAATTTGAGAATATCTCCAATATTTTTATCATGTTTTCATGTGAATCTATTGTGCACGTCATATTTTGTAATACTCTTTAAAAATAGTAAAATTTGCTACTTTTTTGCATTTTGAGAAGTCCCCTCTGGTAACAAGACGGTAGAATTTTGTGTTTCTTACATATATTGTTTTATAGTATTACTCATCAACTATTATAGTTTGAACAAAAAGTCTATTGTATTATTTGTATAATTTGCTTTAAAGTGCTAAAAATTGGCATTTCCCTATATAATCCTATAGTAATTATACCTGTATTTTGAGACGGTCAGTCAAAAATACCTGGACGGTAGATTTTCCTCAAACTTTGCATGTACACTGAAGTTAATGTAAGTTATACATGGTATAAAAAATGAAGAGTTTTGCTATTGTAGTTTTCACATAATAAAACTATAGTCGGCCCCCTTAAATATTAAATATGGAAAACATATATATTTTTTAAAGATTCACTTTATGGAAATAAGTATACTCTGTATCTCGTAATTTATAAAATGAAAAAAGAAGGATATGGAGATAACGAACAGTATTCATTCTCAAAATCCTTAAAAAAATGCAAAATAAGAGCAGACCAAATACGGACCCCCGAAAGATCAGAGGTGGGATCAGGTGCTATGGAGGAGTGAGCATCCCCTGCCGATCGGTCACACCCGCCCTGTGCTCCTGGTCATGATCAGGAAACAACGGAAAAAATCCGTCATCAATTCAGTGTATAAATAATGGACTACATTTGTTACAATTGGTATGAAAAACATCAGTCAGCATTTTGCGCAATGATAAATTGTATTTGCTGACAAGGTCATTGTATCGACCATAGAACTTATGAAATGATGACTTTAAACGAGACTGCTGATATTCTTGTGTCGTCAACTTGCTTGTCAATAATTTATCTCCTTTTAGAAATTGTTCATGCGTAGAGCATGCTCTTGCGTATCGAATCAACTGAGATTAATTTAATCATTCATTACTACGAGTGTAGGATAGTGAAATTCCACCTCGGGAACAAGATTCACGTTTTGGAACGAGGCTTTGCCGAGTCCTAGACCGTGAATCTTGGCTCCGAGGTGTAATTTCACTATTCCCACTCGAGTATGTAATGAATGATTATTTTTCTCGCATTATTTCCAAAATAACGGCCTGTCAATGACGTCTCCATGATAGGTCTATAAATATAAGAATAAAATTCTTTTAATTTTACATTTAATTAAAAATCTAAAAACACCATCGGAAAGAGCGAACCTGAAAATGATGTACATGTACTGTAAACTGATGAAATGATTTCAGTCTATGTAAATAAATAAGATAGATAAAAACTGGGAATAAAAAAAACTCATCTCTCCGATATCGTAAACTTTCATTCAAGAAGAACCCTCCGCGATCTCAATATAGTGCCATTTAAAAGTGAAAATACGTCAATATTTTGAATGAAAATAAGTTCATCTTAATAAATTAAATGACAAAATTTTAAGCATATGAATTATTTTTTAACATTTTTACAATTTCTCTATATAAAGACGAAATGTTTACGTTATCGTTCGCGGCGTAGTAATGCACAGTGTGAAACAGAAAATTCTCACACTGCTGTCTCACACCAGACAAGTCAATCTTACACTGGTGATTATGCAGGTGATGAAGGTATATTGCTGCATAATTAAGGGAAGTTGACGATTGAAAAGTTAAAGTCATCACGTTTATCATATAGCTTGGGTTTTAGATTACCATTAATGTCTTTTTCAAGTAAATATCCATTTATGAAACAGAAGTGTCGGACTCTACGGTATCTTTTATCTCAAGCTACCCAGGATATATCGTATTGACGTAGGAATGGAAATTACCAATTATTAAATTACAATACGCCATAGATATATCTAAATGTCAAGTTGAAGGCCATAAGAAGTGTTTTCTTCTTATAGAATACCTGGTCTCATCAGAGTGATTATCTTTTAAACCCTGGCTATATTGGTAGAAACTTTTTAATTTTTCGTAAAGTAAATAATTTATAAGTAAGGGTTTTGCAAAATGCATCTACATGACAAGTATATTGCAGAGTACGAACAATGTGAACACCCAATAATTTCTCTGTTCTAACATTTTCAAGGGGATGGCAAGAAAGTTGTAGTTGAAGATTAACATTTTCTAATTTTGATTTCTTTTGGTGTGTTCCCATTAACATACACTTTGTTTTATCAGTCTTCAAAATCATTTGATTCTGTTGACACCAGGTTTGTTTTTGATACAGGTCATGACTCTGAGAGTTACTTCAATATGTGAAATATTGTTACCATGAAAATGAATTGTTGTGTCATCAGCAAACATATCAACATTACAATGTTCAGCAGATAATGCTAAATCATTGATATATAAAAGAAATAACAAGGGACCTAAAATAGAGCCCTGTTGAACATCTGCTGTGACGGGCAGTGATTCAGATTTGTACGCACCAATTTTTACACTTTGAGTTCGATCATTTAAATATAATTGAAACCATTTAATTGATATTGGATCAAAGTGGTAGCATTTGAGTTTACTAATAAGTAAATCATGATTTACAAGATCAAATGCTTTGCTAAAATCCAAATAAGTAATGCCAACGAAATTTCATTGATCTACTGCATGTAGCCAATTATCAGTTAGTTTTGTGAGAGCTGTCTGACATGATTGAAATTTTTTAAATAGAAGAGTTACTTTTGCGAACTTTAACTGTGAAGGAGAAGACCCATTGATAATGATAGAATTAATTAGGTGTGTTGGTCCTTCGGATGAGACCATATAAACCGAGGCCACGCGTCGCAGTAGGTGCTGGCACGAAAAAGATCCCTCACTGCTCAAAGACCCTGAGTATCGAGCATAGGACAAAATTTGTGGCCCTCCACCGGCAAGTGGTGGCGTATGAGTGAAAAATTCTCGAGAGGGACATTAAACAACATACAATCAATCAATCAATTAGGTGTTTTAGAGGTTTGGATATACACTAGCTGAAAGTGTAAGCAACCTAGGTCCAAGAAAGTCTATGCAAGTAGATTTGTTTATGTCAAGACTCTTTAACATATCAAATACTTTTGTTTCATTAATCAAGGGATTTCAAAAAGTCTTGATCTCCAAGTTTTGTTTCAATGTAATTTTTTTCATTTTTTCTGATTCAAAACCAGAGAACGAAAGATTATTTAACAATTTTCTCGGAATTTGCGCAAAAAGTTCATTAAAAACATTTGCAATGTCTTGTAAATTATCAAGATTTAATCATTATACGTGATATTAGAAGGAGATGAATTCTTATCTGATTTTGAGGCAAGCTGATTTGAATTACCCCACATTTCCTTTGATGTAGAACTATTTTCAAATACTGTCTTATAATATATAGATTTTGCATCAGTAATTAATGAGCTGACTATGTTACTCCAAAATTTAAAATTTTTCATGTCTCCCTATATATTCCTAGCATCATTTATTTCTGGAGTCAACCATTTAGTGCAAAATTCTGAGTTCACACGCTTTTTTTAACCTTCGCATGCCTATTAAGTTCAGAATTGAAAATTTCATAGAAACATGTCATCGGGATCATGCAGAAGAATCAATTCTTCAAAATCTGCATTGTTTAAATCGTGCAAAAAATCAATTTCATTAAAGTTTTCAGAGTCACGATATTGTATTTCAATATGTTAGCCTTTGCGTTGCATGCTGTTAGATCTTCGGGTGGCACATATTGGATAATGGTCAGACATTGCTACAGGGGGTACTGATATTTCACATATATAGCAGGGTGCGTAGTGTAGAAATGATCAATGAGCGTTTTAGAGATATTGGTTATTCTTGTTGGGGTGTTAATTAATTGTGTTAATCCCAAATCTACAAGTGTAGATGACCAAGTCTGCGGGGGGTCTTTGAGCACATATATACTGAAATCACCTGCAATAATCACTTCCTGATCGTCACAGCAGGTAGCGCACTGAACTTCTCTAACAAAATCGTCTGCCAAGCTCCCTTGCTAGGTCCTCCGCCCAGCAGGAGGGAGGCAGATGGTGGACGGTAAACTGAACAATAAAGTATAGGTTTAGAATTCTTAAGATTAATTTCAAGCCACATTGTTTCTAAATTACTAATTTCTAAATCAATTCGTCGTTTATATTTCAAATCATTTGCATTATATGTAACTAGTCCACCACCCGCCTTTCTTTTCTATCTTTTCTTTTAAAAGTATATCCATTTACAACTCGACATTTTGATATATCGACGACGTATTGTCAATTAACAATGGTAATTTCCATTCCTATGTCGATACGATATATCCTGGTGAGCTTGAGATAAAAGATACCACAGAGTCTGACACTACTGTTTCATACTTGGATATTTTACCTGAAAAATTCCCTTACTTATGCAGCAATATACCTTCATCACCTGCATACGGACTTTTTATATCTAAGTTGATTCAATACGCAAGAGCATGCTCTACTTATGAACGATTTTTAAAACGATTTAAATAATTGACAAATGAATTGATGAAACAAGATTATCAGCATATAGTAGCAGTCTCGTTTAAAGTCATCATTTCGTACGTTCTATGGCCGATACTATGACCTTGTCGGCAAAATACAATTTATCACTGAATCAAATGCTGACCGACATTTTTCATACCAATTGTTAGTCCATAATTTATACACTGAATTGACGACGGATTTTTCCCGTTACTTCCTGATCATGACAAGGAGCACACGGCGGGTGTGACCGGTCGGCAGGGGATGTTCACTCCTCCATGGCATCTGATCCCACCTTTGTTGTTTCGGGGGTCCGTGTTTGCTCTGCTCTTATTTTTGTATTGTTTTATGGACATTGAGATTGAATACTGTTCGTAATCTCTGTATCCGTCTTACATTTATAATACAATCACTAATATTTCTCGGGTTAGTTAAGGCAGCACATGGATCAGAATTCGGCGAATTAACACTTTTTTATAATTATGTAACACTAATAAATCGGAAATGTCAAGTATAAAACTTTTGCTATAAGTATGCATTCTATAGACTTCAATGGAACTTATGCTGCAGTAAGCACTTCACCATGACGTCACCACGTCATGTCTATAATTAGAAAATATGCCTTAATGAAAAAGTGAAAAGTTCAACACTACCCCGGGGATAATAATTTCTAATTTGTAATAATAGTTATGTAAAAACATCTCTGTACCATGAAAAAAGCTGCTTGAATCCTACTGTCCTATCACAGAAATAATTATTAAATATTTTCGGACGAAACCTTTCCAAAATTTTTACATTATGATCATACAGTACCCGCATCGTTATTCTTTACAAATCTATCGTGTCCTATCGTGCTTGTATCCTATCGTATCGTGCGTGTATCCTATCGTATCGTGTTTTCTGTTTATCATGTTTTGCGTTTTCTATCGTGTTTTCTGTTTATCGTGTTTTGCGTTTATCGTGTAGATTGTTTATCAGGTTCTATCGTGTATCGTGTTTTGCGTTTATCGTGTATATTCGGAAACCCTCGCTTTCTATCTTTACTAAATAAAGAAACTACTGAGGTATTCCGAGTTTCTTTTTCGTTTTGTTAAATAAAATAAAATTACTTTAACAAAAAAGAGAAAAGAAAGGTTTATCCCTTAGTTTTTCATCATTAACAGAAATATAAAGGCGTAGAAGGAAAAGTTAAAATAAAAAAAATATATAATTAATAAATTAAAAATTCATAATAAATTAAACTAGTGCTAATTGTAACGGGGACCGTTACAGATGTTCCCCAGACGCTCCCCAACTCCCTTTTGGTGCCATATTCCCTATAAGCTTCATTTAATAAGACAAACTCTATGCATTTGAGACTTTAACAACGTTTACCCAGATGTGTACCAATTTCATTCAGATTTTAGCATTGCACGCGTGCGCATGTGAGTACACATGCGTATTGACCATATAATCTTGTCTTCACAATCGATAGATTTTAATATACTAAATATCAAAGTATTTAATCCAAAAGTATTAAAAATACGCTAATTCAAGTGTATTTTTTATTTTACTCATTTCACGTGCACGCACGTGCTCATTTGAGCATGGCGACAATACTTTCTTGTAGAAGTCCATTACATGTATCTATGTTCTAAATCTCACCCCGTTTGGTTGAAAACCAAGGGAGTTATAGCTGTTCAAAGTTTCCACCGATCAGATTACAGCGCACGTACATGCACGTGCATGCATGTGCATGGTGACCATGTCTTCTTGTAGAAGTCCATTATATCTATCCATGTTCCAAATCCCATCTTGTTTGGTTGAAAACCAAGGGAGTTATAGCTATTTAAAGCATAAGCCAATCAGATTGCAGCGCACGTGCATGCACACGTTTTCATGATAATTGCTATATATCTTATTGTAGGATATCCTAATACATGCCTATATTTAAAATTTCAAAGGATTTCGTCAAAAAACAAGAAGGATATTGAGACTTTAGTTTCAGCCAATCAGAGCGAGGCGCACGTGCATGCGTGTGCGATCTTGCTTTTTTGACCATGTCATCTTGTCTATGCTTCTAATATATACTTCTAATATGAGTTTTAAAGCATATCATCAATAATTTAAATAGTTACGTCTGTATCAATTATATTGGACATTTCTCGTGTTGCACGTGCGAGCTCTTGCAAGCACACGTGCATGCACATGCTTTCATGATATTTCTTTTATTACAGGCTGTAGATCTCCCTAATGTATGACTATGTTCAAAATTTCAAATGATTTTATCAAAAAACAGGAAAGGTATTGAGACTTTAGTTTCAGCCAATCAGAGCAAAGCGCACGTGCTTGCACGTGCTTTCTTGCTATTTTGACCATGTCATCTTGTGAATACTACTCACATATCCTTACATTATAAGTTTCAAAACATTTCGTCTAAAAATAGAAAAGTTACGGTTATATCCATTATATATTGGCCATTTCAAGTTTTGCACGTGCGCGCTCTTGCAAGCACGTGCGCGCAAAATGACCTTGATTCCGCAAATCTACATTACATGCCTACTTACCCTAAAAAGGTTTCCCCTTAATCGGATGTGTACTTTACAAGATCATTCGCGGACAAAAATTTTCCCGAGAAGAAAAATAATAATAATAATAATAATAATAATAATAACTAGATGAGATCTCGTTGCGAGCAACGAGTTGGTCTTCCGTTCGATTTTTGATAAGGTTCTAAAACAACTTTAAATGAAAAAAAGTGTTAAGATCAATTATTCAAAATACGTGAGAACACATTTAAGAGTGAAATCTATCAATTTCAAACAACTTCCGGTCTTTATAATTCACTTCCGGTGTGACCGGAAGTACTTAAAATGACCTATAACTCCTTTCTGAGTGTGAAGGAATCATCCCTGATAATTTCGAGGAAAAATGCTCATTTTTTGGACTACTTCCGGTTTGGGAAAAATAACTTCCGGTGGACATAATATTACATGAGACACTCTATTTGCCTTCATAAGAAACATTTTAAAAAGAAAAAAAATAAAATTTTGCATATTTTTAAACTACTTCCGGTGGACGACGGACGCAACGGCAACAAAAACCATATATCCTTCTCAAATCTAGGAGTCATAATCTATCATCCCTGAAAGTTTCAGGACCCAATCTCAAACCGTTTTCGAGAACACTCTCGGACAAAATGACACTTTGAAAACAGAAAAATGGCTATATCTCGCGACCGGAAGTGACGACGGCAAAATAAAAAAAAAAACGCATGAAGTTCAAATAGTTTCCTATCATTGCTGAAAGTTTCATGAAAAACTGTCGAGGCGTTCTCGAGAAATCGTCTGCACAAAATCGGTAAGAAAAAAAAGAATAATAACTAGATGAAACTCGTTGCGAGCAACGAGAGGTCTTCCGTCCGATTCCGGAAAGAAAACGTAAAATCGTGCTGAAAATGTAAAAAAAAAAAAGATTTGCACACAAGGGGATTGAACCAAAGTCGCCAGCACAAAATTTCAACGCACTAAATTTTACACTATAGGGAAATCTACACTAAATCTACTTGTACATATTTACGAAGCAGTGCCTCTCTCTTAAAATTATGAAAGGCAGGTCACTATTCAAAATTTAGCGCCAAACGCCACGAGTTAATCTTCGCGCTTTTTCTTTGGAATGTTCTATTAAATAGGTGTGATAGCTTCAATGAAATTAAAAAAAAGAACGTTCTCATAGCCTAAGATTCCAGATTTAGAAAGTATATTTAACACATTTTAAAAAGTCCATATTGTATTTATGCTTGTAACACTAAAGCGGTGAAACGGTTATGATTTTTTTTTTTCAATTTCCTGTTTATCCCCAAACTGAACTATCCCGATTAGTTAATTGAAAAAGGTTGAAACGTTTCGCCGGAAAACATGGCTCGCCCTTTGATGGTCAAGGAATCAGAAATCATTTATGCTCAATAACTTGAATCAGATCTTTGAAACAAGAATGCTAAAATAAACTCCATGAAGCGATCTTTAAAAAAATCGTTTTCTTATTTTTGTCTTATTTATAGTTTAATATGACACAAGTGTGTATAGGAAAAACAGTGGTGAAGATTTATACTGACAATATTAATTGATATTCTTTTTTGAGAAAGTATTACTTATATGTTTTTCCTTGATGCACAAAAGATATAAGGTATCGAATTTCATTTGCACTTTGTGCGCAATCGTCTTTTGTTTTTCTACTTTGAAAACCAGCCAAACCCAATTATAGAAGACGTTAGTTTGACACAGAACTGCAACGAAACTACGACGTGACAATCCAAGTATTCCTTTACATTTCATTTATTCTTATGTTACTTTCGTTCAAGCAAACGCTCGACTGCCTCCGTAAACCACTATTGCGAAATGTCGGCGTTGACAGAGACAGCAGCCATTTTAGACCCGCTTCAGATTTTTGAATGCTAATATCTAGAGTTTAGATTTATCACCATTCAAACAAATTAAATAGTAAGCATTATACGGAGGGCTTCTACTACCAAACCAAATATAAATGAAAAATACTGAAAAACAAAAAAGTTAGAAAATACGAATTTTTTAAATTTGCATCTCGTAACGACCGGAAGTATTGACGACGCACGAAAAGGCAATTCTGCAAACCACAAAGTCATGATCTATCATCTCCGAGAAGTCTCCAGTTCATATCCTTAGCCATTTTTGATAAAAAGGGGCGACAAAATCGCATTTTAAAATCAGGAAATTGTCCATAACTTGGCACCAGAAGCGAATTTTCCAAATTTTTCTACGGATGTAACAACTTCATAGAATGACACATATTTTGTGAAAGTTTCATGAAAAACCGCTGAATAGTTTTCGATAAATCGCCTGCACAAAATTTTGTCAAAAAAAAGAATAATAATAATAATAATAATAATAAGAACTAGTGCTAATTGTAACGGGAACCGTTACAGATGTTCCCCAAACGCTCCCCAACTCCCTTTCGGTGCCATGTTCCCTGTAAGCTTCATTAAATAAGACAAACTCTGTGCATTTTTGACTTTTACAACGCTTTCCCAGAAGGATACCAATTATATTCAATTTTTAGCATTGCACCCAAGCGCATGTGAATGCATGTGCGTTATGACCATATCATCTTGTCTACACTTTTTATATATTTTAATATACTATATATTAAAGCATTCAGTCCAAAAGTAATAAAAATCACTCATTCAAGAGTATTTTTAAATATACTCGTTTCAAATGCACGCACGTGCGTGCACGTGCATGATGATCATACCTTCTTGTAGGAATCCCTTACATCTATCTATGTTCTAAATCCCATCCTGTTTGGTTGAAAAACAAGGGAGTTATAGCCATTTGAAGTTTCAGCTAATCAGATTGCAGCACACGTGCATGCACGTAATTTAATGATTTTTTATATCATTTTGTAGGATATCCTAATGCATGACTGTATTTTAAATTTCAAAAAATTTCGTCAAAAACAAAGGAGAAATAGCAATTTAAAGTTTCAGCCAATCAGATTGCAGCACACGTGCATGCACGTGATTTCATGATTTTTTTTTCTATATCATTTCGTAGGATATCCTAATGCATGTCTATATTTTAAATTTCAAAGAATTTCGTCAAAAAACAAAGGAGAAATAGCCATTTAAAGTTTCAGCCAATCAGATTGCAGCACACGTGCATGCGCGTGATTTCATGATTTTTTTTCTATAACATTTTGTAGGATATCCTAATGCATGACTATATTTTAAATTTCAAAGAATTTCGTCAAAAAACAAAGGAGATATTGCCATTTAAAGTTTCAGCCAATCAGCTTGCAGCACGCGCACATGCGCATGCTTTCATGAAAATTCTTATTTATCATGCGGTAGATCTTCATAATGTAGGACTATGTTCAAAATTTCAAAGGATTATGACAAGAAACAAGAAAGTTATTGAGACTTTAGTTTCAGCCAATCAGAGCGGAGCGCACGTGCATGCGCGTGAGATCTTGCTATTTTGACCATGCTATCTTGTTTATACTACTAATGTTTCCTTACATTATGAGTTTCAAAAAATTTCATCAAAAAATAGAAAAGTTACGGCAATATCCATTATATTGGTAATTTCACCTATTGCACGTGCGTGCTCTTGCAAGCACGTGCGCGCAAAATGACCTTTGTTTGGCAACTCTACATAACATGCCTACTAACCCTAAAAAGGTTTCACCTAAGTCGGATGTGTAGTTTACAAGATCACTCGTGGACAAAATTTTCCCAGGAAGAAGAAAAATAATAATAATAATAATAATAATAATAATAATAAGAAACAGAGTAAAAACAATATGTTCCCCAACTTCGTTTGGGGAACATAATAATAATAAGAAACAGTAGAATCACTATAAGGTCTTCCGCTGAAGACGAAAGACCTTAATAATAATAGTGGAAAAGAAACAACAGAATCAGTAGAAGGTCTTCCGTTGGAAACGGAAGACCTTAATAATAAGAAACAGAGTAAAAACAATATGTTCCCCAACTTCGTTTGGGGAACATAATTAAGAAAATAGTCATATCATAATCAAGCAGAGAATTAATTTTTGAAAATGAAATAATAGATTCCCTGTTTTTTTTTTTTTTAATCATCGAACTGTATGACATTTTGGTCAAAATTAAATATTAATCAGAATTAATCAGTAGAGAGGATGATTTTCGGCAAGTTACGGTGTATACGTACCTCCACCCTCCCTCCCGAAAAATTATAATTAATTATTAGGAGGGGATTGATATGTATCTTTTCTAAATGCAATTATATTCATTTTCTCCCGATCAATCGGGTTTTCTTTCGAATCACCGGGTTTTTCATCGGGTTACAGGCAGAATTAATTCTAGGAAAAAATTTCTTTGATCGTAGAAAAGATTGAAATAATTCTAACATTCTAAACTATGAAATTTTGCTCGCATTAATTTTTTTTACGGTACTTTACTATAATGATAATTAAAAAAAAAGAAGTCTGATTCCGTCGTGACCATGCAAGACGAGTAAATGTATTGCACTGAATCAATTCATAGTATTAATCGATTTCATTTCATACGTCTATAACTTCATTTCAGAAGTCAATATTATTTTTGGCTATTTGGTTAAATCATGTTTATCTAATTTTAAATCAGTTAGGGACTTTCAACATCCCGCCCTTCGAATATGCCTTATTTGAGATTACCGGGTAAGTCTGAAATAATTTTCAGGGATTAATATTTCATTTGCATAAGAAACAGTACACACAAAGTTTAATAGCAATCATTAAAATTATTTAGTCGAAAAAGTCGCATTTCACTCTTTTAAGATTTGTGTATTATTGTGTATTATTTTTTGTGTCTTGTGTTGTGAAGAAGAAAAGTATTTTATCATTCAATGTTCGTTAATTAATACAAGGTTTGAAGTATCTGATATATAAATGTTTACATGTACATAAGTGAGAGCTTAGCGTAAACGTACATGTACATGTGCAGTTGTAGCAGATTCATATTCTGTTGACACAGTTTACACGTATCAATGCGGAGCGTCATTATATTAACAATTATTTAGATTTCCACTCAGGAAATTAATTTTTTTGAATTATATAGTTCGTTGAAGCCGATTTCTTTGGACCTTTCTTTCGGCCGGTCTTCTACATGTATTTTTTTCCTAAGATTTTAATATTTTATTGCGAATTTTGGATACACTAGAGATTGTAAGCTTTAGACATTAAATACAAATATTAATTTATTGCGTAAATCTCTTCCGGGAAATAACTTAGTACTTATAGATAAATTTATTAGGGACAAATGTATATTTTTTCATAAATAATAAATCCATTCAAAGAGTTTCATAATTTTTTAATAATACCCGTGAGAAACGGCACATAATTATGTAAGGGATTTTTGTGCAACAATTACATGTATATGTATACATGTATATGTAAAATATCCATAATTAAAGGCCCAGGTTTTCAACCGTACGGTTTTCCTCAGGTAAGTTTGGTGTGGAAGCTTGCCAACAAGTTCCAGCAAACAGACAAGCCAGTGAAGGACAAAAAAGGGAAAACTCTTACAACAACAGAAGAACAATTAAAGAGATGGGTAGAACACTTCAGAGAACTATTAAATAGACCATCACCAGAAACACCTCCGGACATTCAACCAGCCAATACAGACCTCCCGATAAACTGTGACAAGCCAACAAAGACAGAGATCAGGAGAGCAATTAATAAACTTAAAAATGGAAAAGCGGCAGGGCCTGATGAGATACCAGCAGAAGCGATCAAAGCTGATTCAGAGACAGCCATTAACATCTTATACAACCTTTTCAACAAGGTCTGGGAAGAAGAGAACATCCCAGAAGAATGGAAAGAAGGCATCCTTATTAAGCTGCCAAAGAAGGGAGACTTGAGAGATTGCAGTAACTACAGGGGGATTATGCTCCTATCAGTGCCTGGCAAGGTCCTCAACAGAATACTTCTCGAGAGAATGAACGAGGCAGTGGACCCAAAGCTCCGTGACCAACAGGCTGGTTTTAGAGCCAACAGATCATGTGCTGACCAGATAGCCAGTCTACGCATCATTATAGAACAATCACTGGAGTGGAAGTCCCCCCTATATGTCAACTTCATCGACTACGAAAGAGCATTTGACAGCGTAGACCGAGAGACATTGTGGAAGATACTGAGGCACTATGGAGTACCAGAGAAGCTAGTCTCCCTGATTAGAAACACATACCAAGGCATGATGTGCAGAGTTACCCATGCTGGCCAGATGTCTGAGAGTTTCGAGGTCAAGACAGGAGTCCGACAAGGTTGCTTGCTGTCACCATTTCTTTTTCTCTTGGTCATTGATTGGATCATGAGGACAACCACAGCAGGCAGGAACAATGGCATACAGTGGACACTCCTGACGCAACTCGACGACCTTGATTTTGCAGATGACCTGACTCTCCTTTCACACAACCAAAACCAGATGCAGGATAAAACAACCCATCTTGCAAGAACATCGACAGGAACGGGCCTCAAAATTAACTTGAGGAAAACAGAATTGATGAAGATAAACACCACTGTCCAAACACCAGTCACAGTTGGTGGTGAGGCCATCAAAGAAGTTGAATCTTTCATCTACCTGGGGAGTGTGGTGGACAGACACGGTGGCACAGACTGCGACATCAAGTCAAGAATTGGCAAGGCTAGGACTGCATTCACCATTTTAAAGAACATCTGGGCCTCAAAGAGCATACGTACTACCACCAAACTGCGGATCCTCAACTCCAATGTAAAGTCCGTCCTGCTGTATGGTGCAGAGACGTGGAGGATGACTAAAGCTACCCTGCAGAAGATCCAAACATTTTACAACACCTGTCTCGGGCGCATCTTCAACATCCGATGGCCTGATAGGATCTCAAATGAAGGACTATGGATGAGAGCAGGACAGGAACCAATGGAGGTACAAATAAGACAGAGGAAGTGGCGCTGGATTGGACACACATTAAGGAAGGCACCATCCAGCATCACGCGCCAGGCCCTGACTTGGAACCCACAGGGCAAAAGAAAACGAGGACGACCTAGAAACACCTGGAGGCGTGACTCGGAGTCGGAGCTAAAGAACACAGAATATGACCTGGCACGATGCAGCCAGAGCAGCTCAATATCGTGTTCGTTGGAGGACTGTCGTTGATGGCCTATGTTCCTCACGGAACGACAGGCCTAAGTAAGTAAGTAAGTAAGTTTGGTGTGGGGTGGAGCTTAATCGAAGCGGCTCGAGAAGCCCCGAGGGAACGACGCTGGCTTGTGTATACTACCTATATACACAGGATGTTACCTGAGTCCCTGAGTGTATTACCTGTATGCGTTTTCCTACGATTTGTAAACCGAGGCCGTTTTCTTTTCAATGATTAGCTCACGAATTGAAATGCGAAATAAAGCATTTTTTGTTGCAGACAGAATCCTTCTCAATTTCTTTCTTTTAAAATAATTGATATCTTTAATAGTTCGTAATTTTTTATATACAGCGTGTTTCTTAATGAAGTGTTATAACGAAAATACATTTAGCAGCAAAATCTGTCGTTGTTCATAATCTGGCGACAAAAAGGGAAGTAATTCAAATTAAACGTCGTCTACGCAAAACGAAAGAAGAAAGTGAATCATAAAGCATTCTCTCGTAAAAACGATGTTTTGAGAATAAAATGGTGAAGTAGAAATATTATTGTCTAAA
>NW_026923880.1:0-22660 GCF_032062105.1 Saccostrea cuccullata
AACTATATAAACCTGATGATATTTTAGAGCAATGAAAATGAAAAAGCAAGATAAAGCAGAATATACAAACAGGATAAAATCATTGTCTTTTAGGATGTATTGGTATAACAAAAAGACTTGGTGTTCGATACCATAAATCCAATTCCAATCATCTTTAAGTTCCGCTTAGCAATTTGTTGAACCATTGATTTATATATGTAAACTGTCTGAAATAGAAAATCGTCAAAGTACTGAGAGTATTGTAATAAAGAGATTTTTCCTAAGAATTCAGTGCCCAAGTAGAGCTTAAAGTATATTTCGAAGAAAAACCCGTATCCTAATATAGCTAAAAACTTTTATTTATACCATGTTTAAATTCAATTTGTTAGTATAAAATACCCAGTAGATTAATTCTACACATTCTTGAACGATTTACCCACCTTTGTTTACTTGAAGTATTTCGTAGGATTCTTCATTAGTATAAATAGGGTTCTGGAGACTTTTATTGTTACTGTTATGAATAACGAAGATTATAAAAAAAGAATTCAAAGCGATATTTTTCAAAATGATAAATTTCATCTAAATATACTGCTGAAATAATGGCAAATATTTTTTAAAAGTTTATACCTTGCTTTTTCCTCTTCGTTTTTTTCTGAAATATAAAAATGGCATATAAACTTAATTACAATGTACAAATATAGTTGAAGTACATGTGTATAACAATATTTGTTGAAGTACATGTGTATAACACGATGTGTTCGTGAAACACTGATGCCCTCATGACAGCTGATGGTAAGGGTTGACTTCTCTCAAATGCATGTCAAATTTCCAAAGGTCAGAATGTCAAAAATTTTTAAACAATGGGTCAAACTCTTAGGTCAAAGTCAAAATGTCAAAAATATTTACACCAGCTGAAAAGTCTTGTCACAATGAATACACATGTGAAGTATAAAAGCCCTACATGTAGCTTCAACTGTTCAAAAGTTATGGCCAAGGATAGAGTATTGTATTTTTTTTGTAAAAGTAGGTCAAACTCCAAGGCCGAGAGGTCAAATGTGGTTGTACCCAATTGTCACAAGGAATACACCTGTGAAAATGAAAGCCATAGTCCCATCCAATTAGTAGTTAATGGCTAGATTAAAGTTGACAACAGACAGACAGAGAGACAAATTGACAAACAGATAAAGATATAAACAGACAGACAAGAAAAAACAATATACCACAGGGATCTCTCGATCCGGGGGCATAAAATAAAATGTAGCTTTTATGATTCACTGGTTATCGCACAAAGTGAATCTCGTTATCTTAATATTATTTGTGATCTTTAAAGAAGTGTAGACGTTTTTTCAATCTCCTTTTCCTTTTAGCCTGTATTGAATGGCTCACCAGAATTTCCACAAGAGCAAACGTTTCCTTTTCTTCTTCTAATACACTGTATGAGGAATACAGAGCTTAAAGCAATGATAATGGTCGAAAGTAACCCGGTAGTTGTTCCAAAAGCTGTAGCTGGTATACATTGAGGGTCTTCAACAAATCCTGCTGCAGCTGTTATTTCTTGGGATTCTTTCTGGGGTTTAGCTTAGGAATTTGATGCAAAAAAAAATTTTAATATTTAATTTGACTTGGAAAAGTAACATTTTATTCTTATTTTGATTGATACTATATATGTATAATATATAAATACATGTACATTTTTGTGAAAGCAATGCATTTCATTTTTGCATGATATATATATTAAATATTTGTCCAAATAAAAGATACTGATTCAAAAATCATTTGAAAATACATCATAACCATATTGTAAACTTTAATCACTTGAAAAGACGCACAAAATTATAAATTATATCATTTCTATAATTCTTACAATAAACGGTGATTGTCATTGGATCCGAAAATTTGTCGTATACATAGATAGAGGAGGATATGCCTCTACATCTGCAAAGCATTCCATTGTGTCGTGCAGTTACTTTGATTTCTAAGTAAGTCTCTTTTCCTAAGTCCACTCCATTTTGGGGAGGCAGATCGTCACAAATCCATCTCCATGATATTGGTGGATATCCCATTGTTGTGAGATTACACTTGATGTTAATGTTCTCACCGCTCTGCACAGTTGTAGTAGATAAAGGATAGATCCTTGGTCGTGTCCGAGGTGAATCTTACAAAAGTCAACATAATTACCAAATTCTATTTAAAAATTCCATGCTCCATATTCAGTGATGAAAGTAATTTATTATTTTCATTTGAAATATACAACCTAATTTCTAAACATTGCCCGATGACCACGTAAAGTTTTACTCAATAAATCTTTCTGTGCACATAAACATAAGTTTAATAATGAGTATTGGCAAAAAAATAATAATAATAAAATTAAATAAAATGAAATTTAAAAAAATATTGCCAGTATGGTCTTTCTTAATGCAAGCAACATGTTTAAAAAGTAAAAATATAATTTTAAGGTTCTTCCTTGATTTATACGTAAAACAGGAAGATTTTTATTCAGTGCATTTCAAGTTATATGTGTAAAAAATAAAATACATATATTCGGGCTAATTTCAAATGGATTTTTTGTAACTTTAACTTTATTGTTCTAACATTCTGAAGCATACTTATAGGAAAAGCCAATGTCATCGTATTTCACGAGTTACTTCAAGTTTGGGGACAAAACAACCACGCTGTGGCAAAATCAACTTCAAATAATTAATACTCAGGTGTTTGTAAAGATAAAGCAAGAATTATAATTATTTATTAATTTAAATAAAGGACGTATTTATATAAATTTATATTATTTTTTGTTTGTAGTTGACATTGGGGTGTGATTGTATTTGTGTAGGTAAAATTAAGTGATTAACAATAATATGACGCAAACGCATACTTACAATAAACACGCATCATATAACGAGAACTAGATGGGTAGTCGTAAAATAACACAGTTGAGTGTGATTTCGCTCTGCAATAGCAAGATTTCCCGTCATGATTCCTGGTCGCCGTAAAATTCATGTAAGTATATCTGCCTGAAAATGTTACACTGGTCATCTGTTCTTCCCCACAATACCATGTCCACGTGATTGGAGGTTCTCCCAAGGGGTATACGTTACACTGGAATTTCATTAAAGCGCCCTCGTAGACATGTCTGACAAAATTGTCAGTGTAGGAATTTATTTTCATGCCCAAATATGGACTTAGACTCGGAGGTGATGATGGGATAGCTGCAATTTAACAAATACTTATACTGCTTTAATTGTATGGTTAAGGTAAAAGGGAAGACTTTGTCTGCAGTTTATCGTTCATTGATTTTTTAAAAACGGCTTTTATTTTAAGTGCAAATGCACATAGTGCACTTGAAAAATTATGAGAGTTTTAAGAGAAAAGATATCCTTTTCTCCCTTTGGTAATAGCAAGGAATGAAAGGGTTCATGTTTGTAAATGAAGATGTTCTGATATACATGTCTGTATATGTTCTGATAGCAAGGAAGTAAACCAGATTCAAGCATCGAAGTTAATTGAATTGCTGTCTTAAAAGCGTCATCTTTCTCTTATACTGATTTCTGTACAAAATATTTTTAATGTAATGTGACTTTATCTTGCGCGTAGTGGTTATTTCGACGTGTGCAAGGACAAAGAAACTGCCATGCAGGGATGTCCGCGCTAAAACTTAAAGTTAGCCTCTTCTTGAAAATACTCGGTATATGATTGATTGATTTCATATTGTTTAACGCCAAGTCGGCAATATTTCAGCCATATTTCGGCGGAAAATACTCGGTATAATAAGTCATCAAAAATATGTATATTTCCAACCGAAAATGTATATAATACATAGGAAGAAACAATTAATGGACAACACTTTTAAATTAATTAGCTATTACTATAGTACATGCATTTATTATGGAAGCTGAATCAACAAGCTAATTTTAAATCTGCCACAAGAAA
Source organism: Saccostrea cuccullata (assembly GCF_032062105.1). Classification (NCBI taxonomy): domain Eukaryota; kingdom Metazoa; phylum Mollusca; class Bivalvia; order Ostreida; family Ostreidae; genus Saccostrea; species Saccostrea cuccullata. The sequence continues at coordinate 3,907 of NW_026923880.1, forward strand.
AGGAATTGATATATGATGTTGATACTTATTTTGCACAAATGAAATTGAAATTCCTCAGAATTTTTAAAATTTTTAAAACTGTATCAATTGCATAATTAAATTACCATTTAAATTAATTAATGATACACATTCAATAGACAAAATGTCTTTAAAATCATTGAAGAAGTGATAGAAAATTACCATGATCACCAATACTTCAATAACGATATAAACAATTCACAAATTTAGAAAAATATACATATGCTATTTTTTGAATAATGTGAAGCTCTTTCATGTTTTAGATGAATTGAAATCATGGATTTGTCTAAGTGCATTCTTTACATGCATGTTAAATTACAAAGTTATAGAACTCCCGCTTGACATGCACAATACTGAACAAAAAGACAACACCCTCATAAAGAAATTATCATCAATGATATATATTGAAATGAGTCTGATTAACAGTTAACTTACTGTCAGACATTACTGTAGAGGAGATCCAAAAGATCCATATTAACGCCAGGTAAATCATCTTGTGCAAATAATACTGATATTATTGAAATGTTACTTTAACTCATTTAAATAAGCCTATGCTGTTTATGCAGGAAGAAAAACCTTTCATTTGATTTGTAAAAACATTATACAATAATCAAGAGACGGCGTCAACCTAAAAAGTAAACAGCAGGTAGTTGCTTTACCTTACCCGAGCAAACTACGGCCAGAATGTACGATGGTCTGTCCTGATACTTCAGGCAATGGTTGTATGATATTGTTTCTTAGCTTATTAAAATACTGAACAGAGAGAGTAAAACATTATCGTAAAATGAATTTATCAAACCCCAGTCGCAGTTTACGGAACACTGTTTGTTTATTGTGAAAGACAAAGGCAAGGTTCCTGTCTATAATACAGAATTTATAAGAACCCTTGAGTAGATTAGATGATATCAACCAGGTAATATTCTGGTAAGTTTAACCCATCAAGCCAACTTTTTTAAAGATGAAACATATGGAGATATCAAAAGTATTCAAGTTCAAAATTCCATTCAAACAGTGCAAATCAGGAGAAGAACAAACATGGACCTCTTAAACATCCTAATTTTTTCCTGAAATAAGTTTACTTCTTTCAGAACAGAAACTGAAAATCTTCAAAGTTGAAGCTTTATACTGAAGGACACAAAAATAAAAACAAGAAGCAATAAGTCCCCTGTTGATTCAGGTAACCTTACAATTAATACATATTGTCGGAGAACTTCATCTAGAGTATTATTGGTAAATTTTGGGTCTATATCAGGCACTTGTTGTAAACGAGAAAACACACAAGTGGACACATAATACTACTAAACAAAAAATAAGACATCTATATATACAACATCTGAGACACTTTTTTACTCTAGATATTTTCCTATATTTTGCACGCAAATGCATTAGGTTTCAATTTAATAGTTATATTGATTAAACCGAGTTTTAAAAGCCCTTCATATACTTGCACCGATAGGATCTATATGTTGCAGTTTTTTTTTAAGACTCTAGCATGTCTCCTTTGCACCTCATCGCGAGCTTGTTCATTTTGTCCTTCGTGGATTCCAGGGTTCCTCGGACTCATTTCTTGATTAAAGGTAAATCATAATGTCTGACGTATAAACTGAAATTATTTCATTAATTTAGGTTTTTGAATGCTAAAATTGATAAGATAAATGTAAATCGAAGTTGTATGGTACAATAATTCAAAAGATATTTATATTAAAAAAAATGTTTGTATTTGTTGATGGAAATGGTATATTAAGGAGGAAACAGTTGTTTTATACTGCTAAAGAATCTGAAGTTTTTCATGATATTCTGCGATAAGTTTGTCTATTACCACTTAACAAGCGCGTATTCATACTTCCTTAGCATTTGAAAATTTAGTTTTTATATTCAGGATGTTCTTGTTTGAGTTCTCTGATAAAACAAAAGTTAAATTTTCCAAATAAGGTCATGTAAAAGAATCTTTGAGAAAACTTCCTTGGAAATGGCGCCATGAGAAAACATCATATAAAGTGAAAACTCCGCTTACAATCGGGGTTGACGTTGTGTCCAGTTACAAATTAAGGGCAGACTCAGTTGAAATCGAAGGGATCTTTAACACTAGTAAGTCAAATCATAGATTATATCTATTCTGCTTGATTAAGAATAAATCTGCTCTTTAAATCAGGAGTGCAAGTTTGATTAGAGATAATCACAAAAAGATATAGATATTACCTACATAAAAAAGAAAGGAGAGTGTATAAATGTATCACATTATAGGCCACTTTCAATTCCGTGATTGTGCTGCTATTATGAAGAGAACTCCAGAAGTGCAAGGAAAAGATGGAGTGTATACTATATACCCTGACGGCAGGACAGAGAAGCGAGTATTCTGTGACAAGACGACAGAAGGAGGAGGCTGGACGGTATTCTTATTGATGTTATCTATTTTTAAAAAAAATGTTGTGTATTTTTTCTATAAACAAAGCATTACAACTTTGAATGATTGTGCCGTTAGTTGGATTGATCGTTTAACACCCTCTGCCTAAGTAAGTAAAACATGTACCTTATTACACCAATTTTTCAAAAAAATGGTCATATAATATTGTGAAAAAAAAACTTCCCAATCGCGAAAGACAGACACTATCAAAATTATCTATTCAACTGACATGACTATCCTCGGAATTATTATCAATATCAGGGAATTAAAAGTATATAATTTACTCCGTTAAAAATTCAGGTCATTCAACGACGAAAATACGGCATCACTGATTTTTATCGATCGTGGGCGGAATACAAGAGAGGATTCGGAGGAGCAAAAACAGATTACTGGTTAGGTAAGTTTTCTACTGAGCACAGGGAGTCGGTGGTAGAGAAAAAATGCTGCTATATATTTATACTCCAATCTAAAAAATTAATATCCTGATTTCAAGGGAAAAAATAAATAAAAAGATGCATACTGGACAAATAAACTTTTTTTAAAATCACGAACTGGTAAATGTGATATATTCTATGAACAATTTTTTGCAACTAATCTAAGGAAATGACGCAATTCACTCACTGACGTCACTAGCAGCAGAGGAACTACGTATAGACCTTGTAGACTTTTCAGGTTCTAAAGCATTTGCTAGATATTCTAAGTTTGTAATTGCCAGTGAGAAGGATAAATTCAAACTGTCAGTAGGTGGATACAGTGGCAATGCAGGTAACTTTATAGTTAAAGAAAAACAAAGCATTACAACATGGGTTTCGACCAAAGATTCCGTCTAATTGATCAAAATTGTCATTAAAATTAGCTTTTTCTTGACAAACATCTAGATATTATTGAGATGATAATGATGATTTTCATTCATTTCTAAAGGGGACGGTTTAAAATATCACAACGGCTATACCTTTTCTACGAAAGACAAATATGCAAAAGAAAATTGTGCTAAAGGTTTCGAGGAGCATGGTGGTATGACAATTGTTACTATTCAAATTTAAACGGACCATTTCGCACATCCGCTTTGAAAACTTTTGAGGCCATAGTATGGAGATCTTGGAGAGATAAAACAGCCCTTAAATCAACAAGGATGATGATTCGTCCAAAGAAATAAATTGTCAAAGCAGCTGATTGAAAGCCTCGGAGAACAGAAATAAAGATTAAAAATCAAAGTGAGACATTTATTTATTGCAATTTATTTTAGAATCTGAAGTGAAAAACTGAAAACTGAAAATGGTTTTTAATACTAGAAAGATATTTATCAATCCCATCCAATTACAACCCTCAGTGGTCAAGTGACAGAATACTATAAAATCACATATTTTCGTGGGGTCAAATTTTCGTGTTTTGAGGGAAAAATCTTGGTTCGTGGGGATGTGATTTCGTGTATGTAGAATTGTCCAGTGGTTGTATTAAGGAATCACTGTCTAGTTTGTATAGTATGCCAGGGCATCAATGCTAGTGGGAAACATGGGATAATTTGCATAACGGGCGAAGCCCGTCATGCGTAAATTATCCCATGTTTCCCATTAGCGTTGATGTCCCTGGCATACTATACTAACTAGACAGTGATTCCTTATATTTCCATTTCATTGTGAAATAAAATTGTAGATTAAGACTTTAAAAATGTAGACATAGACTTAAATTACACGAGGACTTCCATGCCAATTTCAATAGTCCTCGCCCACTGACGTCAAACGCATTGGCAGTCGCACGAGATTTACATGCATATTTGGCATCTTTAGCGTCAGACACAGAGACAGATGAGCACGAGATTTGCATGCATATTAGGCCTCCTTAGCTCCTGACCTATCGACCTGCCTAATTTACATTCCGGCAGAAATATCAAGAAATAAACTCCGACAACTTTCAAAGAGTTATCACAGAGAAAGAAAATAGAAATGGAAATATGTCATATTTCACATTTGGGGACATGAATTCGTGGGTCTCTTCACACTTTTAAAACAACGAAAATTAAACAACCACGAAAATTTGTGATTTCACTCGCTTCTTAACGAGGCCGGGTCTAATTTGAGTGCACATATCTAATTTGAGTGCGCATGACTTTTGCGCAGCTTTTTAATTTCATGCAGTCATAATCGCGACAGTACACCTTTCCCAAATATTGTAATTTCAATATAATTGAACATTATCTGTCACGCCTACTGGTCTGAAAATGTGATTTACGTCAAAAATTTAGAAAAAACACTGAAATGGCTCTAATAACGTCACTGTTTTCTGATTTTGCAAGCAATGCACGACGCTGAGGAATGACACATGATTCTCTTGTATGTTCGCAGACGTCCATGGATATTATACTAAAAACTGTTAACAGAACACCAAAGAAAGCATATTGCTATTTTTACCCCAAAAATTATCAGCACTGATATGTATTTATACGATAATAAGGCAATTTTAGAGGTGTAAGGCATCAAAAAATAAAATTTGTAATTAATACCTAGACCAAACTACATGTAGATGGTCAACTTTTTTGAAATTTCACAATTTGTTGACTTTTTACAATAGCTTTCATCTACTTCTCTAGGGCAGAAATACAAAAAAATATGGAAAAAATGTGATAATCCCTGTAGGATCCAATAGTAAAATTTGAACACTTTTGAGATGGCCCCCTAAGAAATCGGGTTGGTAAATATTCGATTTTTTAATCTGAAAACAATAAATATAACAGTAAAAATTAATTAACGAAAAATTATCAAAATCCCTTGTGTAGAAATAATTAGACTCGGCCTCGTTAAGTCTTATCATAAAGAAAGATGCTGAACACTGCCTCATGTCCCAACGGGGGAATCTAAAGAACACTATCACAATAATGTGCCGTTTGAATTAACCTTCTCAAATATATTTTCAAAAAGATCTAGTAAATATAGATTTATTAAAATATAAATATAAAGACCAAATTTAGTGTCCATTTATTATACCCCCGCTTGAAAAGTGGGAGAATATATAGTGATCGGGATGTCCGTCCGTCTAGCTGTGCGTCCGTCCGTTCGTCTGTAACGCATTGGGGTGCCCATCTTTTATCCGCTACTCCTCTCTCAACATTGTAGGAAATATAACAAGACCTTCACAGTTTCTTTGCTACATAATGCCATTGTGCACCTCCGTATTTACTTTTAGATCGGAAACAAATTTTGGGTTTCCTCCAAAACATGGACATTACCATTCTTTATATAATATGGAAGGGTACCAATCTCTTTTCCGCAGCTCCTCCCATACAACTCATTGAATTTTAATGATACTTTCACAGATTTTTTACTACATAATGCCATTGTGACCTCCTACTTAACCTTTTGATCTGTCACTTATGTCGGGTCTACCAGAGCAAAACATGGATTTTGCCATTATAATCAAAGGGAGGCGAGGAGTATTATTTAATGAACTCAGTGCTCACAGTATCTCAATATTTTTTTTACAGAAATTTATATTTGATATCACATTTATAAATGGGTTTATGCTCTAAAATATGAACACGACATATTTAAGATTAAAACGTTTTTATAGAATTAATATTTGACCCTTTCTATACATGTACATTTTTTATGACTGTATTTGACCATTTTCAACTAAATTCACCTCACAAATACCTAAAAAGAAATTATAAATCAATCAGTTATTCAATAAAATTCATGATTAAAAAATAACTGTTTTTACTATTTGTTGAAAAGGGTCCACCCTAACTCCAGAATCCCTGATTTCACTTTTAAAAGAGACACTCTTGCACATTATAATGTGCTTAGTTTTTATCTTAAATACTTAGGAGTAGAGGAGAATATTTTCAAAGAATAATGCATTTTTTTTTAAATATGATCTGCTGCATGAGCTTCTTGCTGACACTAGAACCCCTGACCTAAGGGTCAAGAACTTCAGTAGTTTTTTTAACAGTGGTTAACGGTACTTGGACACAGATTTGAAGTAAATATTTTCTCTATAATATTACGACTTATATATTTTAATAGCGTTTCACACAAAAATTAATTAAAAATCTTATTTCATTTAAAAGTTATTAAAACTTCAAATTTTTTGGCGGGTTTGATTGTAACAACATTGTCTTCGTTTGTAAGACTCATTACATAAATTGCATTCTAGAAGAACTTGGATATAATTCTACTAGTGGTAATTCTACTTATACTCATACTTCCCTTTCTAAGGAAGAAATTCTTCAAAATCACCTGTCAGTTTTGAATACTTTTAATATCCCACAGAGTCAAAATAAATTTGAACTACCTTATATATATTGGATTCCGAAACTTCATAAGAATCCTTACAATCAAAGATACATTGCAGGTTCCAGTAAATGTTCAACCAAGTCTCTTTCGTTACTCCTCACAAAAATATTGACAATAGTGAAGGAAAAACTTCAAGAGTACTGTGCAACTATATATTCAAGAAATGGTGTGAATCAGATGTGGAACTGATACTAAAAAATTCTAAAGAACTTTTGGACAATTTGAAATCACAAGACTTTACAAAAATCAACAGCTTAAAAACTTACAACTTTTCAACTTTATACACAACAATTCCCCACGATAAATTAAAATCCAGGCATTTTGATATCATTGACAGCTGCTTCTTCAATAAAAATTGGACTCGTAAATTTACTTACCTCGTCATTGGTCATTTGCAAAATTATTTTGTTAAAACAGATTCTGATTGCACACATAAGTACTCTGAAGTTGACATCAAGAAGATGCTTGAGTTTCTGAATGACAATATCTACGTGATATTTGGAGACCAGGTATGCCAACAATCTATTGGCATTCCCATGGGTACAAATTGCGCTCCGTTATTAGCAGACTTATTTTCATATTCATATGTAGCAGAATTTATGCAAAATCTTATGCGTGAAAAGAAGAAAATACTTGCTGTGGCCTTCAACTCGACATTTAGATATATCGACGACGTATTGTCAATTAATGATGATATCCTGGTGAGCTTGAGATAAAAGATACCACAGAGTCCGACACTTCTATTTCATACTTGGATATTTTACTTGAAAAAGACACTAATGGTAATCTAACAACCGAGCTATATGATAAACGCGATGACTTTAACTTTTCTATTGTCAACTTCCCTTAATTATGCAGCAGTATACCTTCATCACCTGCATACGGAGTATACATATCTCAGTTGTTTCGATACGCAAGAGCATGCTCTACGTATGAACAATTTCTAAAACGAGGTGAATTATTGACCAGCAAGTTGATGAAACAAGAATATCAGCAGTCTCGTTTAAAGTCATCATTTCGTAAGTTCTATGGTCGATACAATGACCTTGTCAACAAATACAATTTATCACTGAGTCAAATGCTGACTGACGTTTTTCATACCAATTGTTAGTCCATTATTTAAACACTGAATTGACGACGGATTTCCTCCGTTATTTCCTGATCATGACAAGGAGCATACGGCGGGTGTGACCGGTCAGCAGGGGATGCTCACTCCTACATGGCACTTGATCCCACCTCTGATGTTTCGGGGTCCTTGTTTGCTCTGCTCTTATTTTGTATTGTTTTATGGACTTTGAGATTGAATACTGTTCGTAATCTCCATATCCTTCAGATAGCAATATTAAATACTGATTGATTGATTGATTGATTGTATATTGTTTAACGTCCCTCTCGAGAATTTTTCACTCATATGGAAACGCCACCATTTGCCGGTGGAGAGCTGCAAATTTTGTCCTTTACTCGGCACTCAGGGCCATTGAGCAGAGAGGGATCTTTTTCGTGCCGGCACCTACTGTGACACGGGACCTCGGTTTATACGGTCTCATCCGAAGGACCGGTCTCCACGTCCCGTAGTGGGATTCGAACCCGCGACGTAAGGATTGACTCCTTACTTCGCGACTCTAGAGCAGACGCTCTAACCACTGCCCACGCGGGCGACTATTAAATACTGATAATTTGTCTGCAGAGACAGTTGCTGTAACCGGACCGACAGCATCCAAAAATGATTGCTTTTATCTACATTCTTTTATATTTATATTTTATTTAATTGTTAATTTCGTTAATCTTTCTGATGAATTTAGCGCCTTTGAAAATTAGTGTGCTTGATAGACATATGGTCTGTTGTGTCTTTGGAAAGTTAAATAAAGCAAATGTATATTTTGAGGGGAAAAAACAAATCAATATACCATTCTACAATAACTAAAGAGGATGATTGTTTTAAACAAAAGTGGGCAAAAATAATAAAACTTTGTTTCCCAATGCTCCTAGTTCCTACTGTGCACTCTACCGGCCTGTGAAAAATTCTCGCCGATGTGAATGTCGTAGATTTCCTATCGGTTTGATAAAGAAAATAACACTCACTGTGATTATTGATCACATTTTTGATCAATTATCAATTATTGATCACTTTTTTCGATAGTCAGAGCCTTTGTATTTCTAATAATCCATCCCCAATATGTAAATTTTGGAAATACATTTAAATATACAAATAATATTTCCACCTACAATCAAAAAGTCTTACCTAATGTTTGAGGAAAATAAATTATAACAGTTAAATATATAACTTCAAATAGCCTTTGTACATATGTTTTGGTTCGGAGCGCCACACTAGCGGCCCGAAGTAAAGAAGGTTATTATTTTGATGCTTTAAGCCCAACCTCTCAGGCATCAATTTCAATATAAAATGGCATATCTTTCTTTACTTCATATAAAGTACTAGTGCAAATGAAAACTCCTTGAAATAGTTTTGTGAATTTCATAGCATAGTTTACTTACTTCATACATAATATTTGTTATGTACTAAGTATTAAAGATTTATTTTACAGTGTATACTAGTATATGAATTAAAAGCAACTTTTTAAGTACAAATATCACCATCAACATTTTGAACGAAATCTGCTTTATCAACATACTCTTGTGAAGGAACTAAACAAATAGTAAAGATGATTGATGTTTTTCATGTTAGTAATCTGTACACGAAACATGAACTACAAAATTATCCACAGCGCAAAAATATGCAAATTATGGGCCATATAACTTTATAAAAAAGAAATGCAATCAAAATATATTACAGCTAAGGTACCAAAATCTGAAATCCAAGCGCCTGAAGAAAAAAATAACATTCATTGCATAACCACAAAACCAATGCAAATCAACATCAGTAAGAACAGAATTCTTACATGAGATTTTTCTATAGTCTGAAAAAAAGAAACACAAAATTAATTGCTGTTTGAATTAATTGTAACGAATTGCTTTATACATTGAAAAGAAAAACTGTAATATTAAAGAAATATTTTCAAGAAAACCACTCCTTGTGGATCTCGACTTCATAATAAGTATCTCATACGTGTGTCTTTACTTCATATATAAGAGTCAATTAGAAATTAAGATATCATAAATGAATCTGTATCTAGAATGCTTAATAAATATATCCTTCTTAATGTTCTTATTATCTTATCTTTTTTATTATCTACATGTATCTTTTTATTTGTGTAATTCCATAAGCCAAAGTTGGGTAGAATATTACCTCTCTCTGTTAGCTTTCAGCACTTCGTAGGTTTGATCGATATCGTTGACATATGTAGGATTTCGTTGACTGCTGTTTTCACTTAATTAAAAACAAATGTTTTGAAAATTCAATTATATAAAATAATAATCACAGTATTAGAATAGTATTTCTGAGAATTTTAAATACAAAAATACAAGCAGATTAAATTAGACATACCTTGTTTTCCCGTCTATTGTCTTTCCTGAAATTCATTGTTGAATAAATTTCAATGCCTCATTAAAATGTTTTGAAGAAAATATGGTTTGTTCATTACATTACATTTCTATTTGTACATTGTAAAATAATTTTTATAAAAGATAAATAAAGTTATAAAGTTATTTATTTAAAAAAGATACGAATCAAACTATTTCTTTAGATAAAATTTAGAGAAACATGAAGTTTATATATATATATATATATATATATATATATATATATATATATATATATATATATATATATATATATATATATATATATATATATATATATATTATTTTTATCATTTATTACTAGCTCTCTGATTGGCTCAAACTTGATCACATGATTTAGTATATAACAGCATAAAGACTTGAGTTACTATTTATAGAATCTGAAATGCATATCGACTTGAGGTGTCTTAAAATGGAGGTAATTTCCGTGAAACAAAAAAGTACTGTATTCAATCAAAGCTAATACAGTGTATGATTTAATGTTTCTACATGTTCTAGAAAAAAAAAATTATTTCAACTTTTACTAACTTTTTTTCAATGTTCTGTATTTGATGAGACAAAAGAAGGCATTGGATTAGGATAACTTCATATTAATTAAAACATATTCGATATGTGTGTCAAATATTGATACAAAACTTAATCAAATAAATGAAGTATTCTGAATAAGTAAATCGTCTAAATCACTCCATCAATATAAAGGAAACGCATTTACATTAAACGGTGTAATTTTTTTTTTATCTCTAGTCTCTAATTGTTAAAGGGAGAAAACTTTTCCCATTATTTTCATAATTTGTTTTGTCAATCTATGTAAAAAATAATATAACAAATGTAGCCCTTTAATTCGGTCAATCCATAGATATATCGACTTCACAGAAAAGCATATCGACCTCGCACTTCGTGCTCGGTCGATATGCTTTTCTGTGAAGTCGATATATCTATGGATTGACCTCATCAAAGGGCTATATTTATATAATATATATATATATATATAAACACCGAAATTTTCACAAGAACAGAGACCTCCAACTCTGATATACTGTAATACTAGGACGGTGACTAATGCTTATATAATAGTCACTAGTATCCCGGTAATTCTTCCAAAAGCTGTAGCTGATATGCAGTCAGGTTCTTCCCCCCTTTTAGCTAAACAAATTTAAAATTTCATACTTAGTAGTATAAAATTTGGGTCTTTTCAAAATTATGCTTCGGAAATGGACAACACACGAATCATTTAATTTCTTCATAAAATGCCTAATGTGCTTATCTTGTAAAATTACTTTTGTGTTTGTGTGTCTACATTTTTACAATAATTATTCAACCAGAAATTCTAAAAGAAATCTTAAAAATTTTCATTTTGCTTGCCTACAAATAGAACCATTTCCAGCTTAGTTTGGACTTTAGTAAGACGTGGCATTCGCGGTGCTACGTTATAAGCGTCTGTCAAATGGCGAATAGATTTTCATTGGTTAAGAAATAAATAACATCAGGAACTTTAAATTGTTGTTGACAACGATGAGACGACTTAAGCTCCTACCTCGATCTTTGCCGGACGAGACAACATTATTGTTCATTCGATACACTAAATGGCATTTGCCCGAATTTCTATCCCATGTATATTTCAACAGTGAAAGAAAGCTGTATAATTTTCAGAAGCAAATAAAATAACGTCGAGAATGCCACGCCTTACTGAAAGTCCAAACTAACCTGGAAATAGTTCTACTATCTGTATTTTTTGAAAAATATGATTCTTTAACGACGTTCGATCCTGATATTTAAAGTCTTAAACTTTTTTTGCCAAGTATATTTTTAGTTTCTATATACATAGCTTAATTAAAATTCAAATCAAAAAATGGGGGTCAATACGGTTCTTTTGGCGCTACAGTACATTTACTATGACCTTTTTGCACTGAAATTTGTGTCAATTAAAAATTATATTTTTGACGTTTTCCCTCCAATATTTTTATCCAATTAAAGCATGAAACAAAATGAACTTTAAGTTTGTTTAAAAAAAAGACACTTAAAAATTGTGACTAAGAAAAAGTTTTAAATTGCTTCGCATAATCAATTATTTGACCTTTCTGCTCTAATAAAAAGTGATTTTTCTGGCATTGAAAATTTAATAAGCAAGAAAATTATTTTAAAGTCTTAAACTTTTTCTGATTTTAAGCAAATAGACCAAATTTATCTTGAATATTTAGAAAAGAACATCAAAAGCGGGGGTATATGATCTAAATTTTCAGATATTACTAAAAAAAAGTGTCAATTTTACGTTAAAATTGGCTCAATTTTTTCCCAGATTTTCAGAATATATTTACTATATTTGTCCCACTTTATTGATACCATTCTTAAGAAATAATTTAATAGATATTTCAGAACCAGCATAACACATTTAACTGCAAAAAAAAAAAAACAGCTTTTTGTGCAACCAGGAAGGAAAAATAGGAATCCAAAATTAACATTACTGTTATAGTTCAAAATGGAAAAACTGATCATTTTCGCCTAAAAAACCTTCCGCCACAAAATATAGTCCCTATCTTAATTCTACTTGAATGGAATTTAATCGCTGTTTTTTTTCATTGAATATAGTTAAATTTGCACTGTGGAATTCAGATTGAATGTTAGAACTTAAAAATGATGCAGAATTTTATAAATAAAGGACCTGACCAAATTACGCTCAAAATTTATTTGAACTAAAAACATTTGCTCAGTTGTCAATGAGCTAAGAAAAATATCTTAATACAAAAAGTATAGATAGATACGTAAATAGATAGATACGTAAATACTAGTCTTGTGCTTACTTATGCTTTTTTTACAAGAACTAGATGTAAAGTATTTGACAAACCAACAAATCTTACGTAAAACGGTGATCTCCACAGGGTCTGATACCTCGTCATATGTGTACATGTATGCATAGTAAGAAGATGGGGAAGATAGTCCTCTACATCTGCATAACTTTCCATTGTAACGTGCAGTAACTTTGATTTCCACGTACGTCTCTGTTCCTATACTCGTTCCATACTGTGGAACCATGCTGTCACAGATCCAAATAATAATTATTTGTGGAAATCCCAGTGTTGTGAGATTACACTTTATGCTAATGTTCTCACCGCTCTCTACAGTTGTAGGAGACAATGGATAAATAAATGGTCGTGTCCAGGGTCAATCTTGCAAAAGTCAACATTTATTCACTAAATATCAGTGAAATACTATGTTTTTATTGAACGTGTTTTACACTGAATTTATCAAATAACAGCAATTAAATACAATTTTCAAAAACAATAAAGAAAAGAAAAATTTACAATTTGAAATAAGTTGCGATAATAAGAAATATTTTTCAACTACTGGCGATTAATTTTTAATTGTATTGAAAAATAGCATCCTTACGATAAACACGTATCTCGTAGCGATACCGAGAGGCTTCGTCGTAGAATAAAGTAGTAGAACTTGCTCTGCAATAGCAAACTTTTCTGTCGTGCTTCCATGTTGCAGTGAAATTCAAGTATGTTTTCAAGTAGTTGCTTGAAAATGTAACGTTTGTCATGATTTCTCCCCCACAATACCATGTCCACGTAATCGGCGGATTCCCCAGTGAAGGCAAAGAACATCCTAATTTCATTAAAGCGCCTTCATAAATATACATAGAGGAAGAACCTTAAGACATTCCAGAGTAATGGTCTATAATTGGGATTGATGTTGGGATAGCTGCAATATAAATATTCCTGTCATTCAAACATTAAGAAAATGCACCCAAACCCTCAGAATAACAAGAAATAGTAGTCTGCAACATTTCTCTTGTTTTTTAACTTAATGGTGCTTAGACACAGATTTGAAGTTAACATTTTCTCAAATTTTCTGTATAATATCACGACTTATATATTGCAATAGCATTTGGCACGAAATCATAATAAAAATCTTATTTTACCCCCGCTTGAAAAGCGTGAGGATATAATAGTAATCGTTATGTCCGTAGGTCCGTCCGTCTGTCTGTTACGCTTTGGGGTACCCATCTCTTATCCGCAACTCCTCTCATACCACTGAATGAAATTTGATGAAAGTTTCAAAGAATCTTTATTACATATTGCCGTTGTGCATCTCCTATTTTACATTTGATCTAACACATATTTTGGGTTTTGCAAAACAAAACATTGACACTCCCATTATATTCATATGGGAGGCGGGGGTATCATTAGTGAGCTCATTACTCACAGTACCTCTGGTTTCATATCGAAGTTCTTGAAACTTTGAATTTCTGGACGGTTTTGATTGACACATCCTTGCACTTTTGCATACAATGAAAATGAAAAATAAAAATTTTGAGAAAATATTAACTTCCAATCTGTGTCTGTGTGCCTTTAAAGAAATCTTACGTTTTATTCATAATTCGTCGTGTTTGCCGTTTAAAAGAAACACTTTAGCCGTGCTGTTAACACCTGAATTATGGATCGTACAATCTGTATTTTATTCAAAGAAACACGAATTCTTTATCCAATAGAGAATAAGGGGGCAGTTATAGATGAGTTTATCTGTTTCATATATGCCTAAGAAAAAAAAAATGTTAACTAATGAAACAATTTGAGTCATGCATTAAAATCTTACTGATGCTCTTTTTGCTGAGTATCCTTAAGAAGTTGGTAAAATACTGGTAGAATTTCTCTAGATACTAAGCATTAGGGAATAACTATCGTCTAAATTGGTATTTGCGACCACCAAATACTAATTTAGAAGATAGTTATACCCATTCTAATGCAATCTATGGATTTTGTTTGTTGTTTACGTCTTATTTTTTGGAGTTTTGTTACATGAAATACGTCACGGGGCTCTATTATGACGTCACAATGAAAAGCTTTCTGCCTCGTTAATGCTCTTTTACAGCTTCTAACATCAGTGCATTAACCAATGAAAACGTGTTTTACAAAACAATTGCTTTAGAATTAAACTTTAAAATAAAACAATACTGAAAGTTAGAAAGCTCATTGTAAACTACTTTTGAATCGTTGTTATCTCTTAAAATCAGTCGATGAAATTAACACTGTTTTTTTTTTTTTTAAATACTTTTAAAACGTCTCTTGCCAATTTTTTTTACTCATATAATACATCACCAGAACTTCAAATTTAATCGTTTCCGCAGGACCCAAGGCAATTAATTAATAAAGGTTCCTTGGCTTGTCTGTACTTGCCTTGACAAGACGTTTCAGCTTTTAAGGCCTCATGCCAAAGATCTGTTTCTTTCGAACGGGCTAGGTTTAACATTTGAAGACGAACAGGTTGTCACTTAATTTACTCAATTTCGGTTAGATGCAGCAGGGGAATGAACTTCATTTCGACTTAGTATAAGCGTTTTCCTTCTAATTTCTTTTATATCATTTATCATACGTCAACGTTCTAACATTTAAATCAAACGAATATACAGAGCAGTAATAATTGCAGGTAAATGTTGCCCCTACTTTCCTTAGCACCTTGGTATATGATACCTCTATAAATCGGATAAATTGATATTTTTAACATGAAACCAATCAAGAAATGCTCAGAAATGAATATGAGGCCCATGGGTCTCTTGAATTGTATTTCATATAATAAATCCATAACCTCTCTAAAAAGGTAATGATAAAATACGTTCTGTGTAAAATTGAATGTTGGAAAGGTTGTTTTTTGCAAAAATAAATTTTAGCTATAAATAAAATTAGTTATGTAAATGATAATAGAATCTTACCTACAATTAACCGACAAGTTTAAACATTTATTTAGCTGTTATCCATCCTAAAATGAAATAAAACTTACTGTCTGAATTTACAACAGCAAATATGCACAGGATCCAGTACACTTTGAAATCAGTCATTGTCTAAAAACACTTAAAATTGTCTCGGAACGTGTATAAACTGATTTGTTTAATTTTTTCAAATAAAGGAAGTTTGATTTGGTGAAATCTTTTATAATAGAGCAAAACTCGATTATCCATTACGTAACGTAATAGAATGTCTTAAAACACGCATTAAAAAAACTTGGTAAAATTTAATTGTCATCTGGCAAGATGTATTAAAGAAGATTTTTTCGGATATATTGCCTACCCGTTGATGAAAGATACTTGAACAATTTTTGAATCGAAATGGTTGTATAAAGCATATACTATCAAAGAAAGTATGTCATATGACCTATAAGTCACTTAGCGTTTGCATCCGTACCCAGTCTATCATACTGTAGACGTACTTTTTTCCGCGGGGTCATAATTCCGCGGAATCTCAATTTCTGTTTAATCCGCGGGTAGAAAATTGCACGGATTTTCTAGATTGTCACTATATTTGCCTTACAATTATATTAAGTACGCTTGGACAAATTTCCGCGGAAAAATGATGAGCGCGTACATAGCGTAAATTAATACCACGCGGAAAAAAATACTTATACAGTACCTCCGGTTGCCATCTATTTGCCATACAGTCTTACAAAGGATTCTTTCAAATGCTATTAAAACTTTAAAAAATTTTAATTGCAATTTTGTGTACTGCGCCGCCTTCTTACACCAGATACTGAAATGTGTTTAAATGAAGTTCAAATGTGTAATTGTTCAATATTTATCCAAAAATGTATATTATTAATAGTTTAATGCGTTACAGAATTTCAATAATGTTATCGGGTTCCTACAAAACCATGCTTGTTTGAGGAATTTTTTGACAATCATCGTATTTTTTGAATGTGTTTGATACCCTTAAAATCTAGTGTAGTTAAATCATTGGACCTAAGGTGTATCAAATTTGATGAAACTTTCACAGAATATTAATTATGTCGCCCCGAACACAGGAGTTCGCGTACCTATCAATTTTGCCGAAATTTTCGTAAGATACTTAATACCTGTAATAATAACACAAGGAGTGCAACCGTTGTCCGCGACGCCATGACGTGACGTCACGGGCGGTCCATTTACCCAAAAGAAAAAAAAAACACAATTAACTAGAGATAACGATATTACGTTTAGATACGAGTACAAGTACTTGTACCTCCCCGTTTTAAATTTTCTTGAATGTCTACTAACTTGTCTCTTGTTTCTTTTCGCATTTGACCTCAATCATCTAGATTAGCATTTCAGGCAGTTTTGTTCCTTTTTGGGTAAATGGACGCGCCCGTGACGTCACGTAATGGCGTCGCGCACAACGGATGTTTGAGCGAAGTTGTGGAGAAATGTCACCGCTGCTGCTGTAAAACATGCGTTTGAAATCATATGCCATAAAGAATGGTCCCTTCCCAAAAGATTGGTTTGTGTTTTATAATTTTCGATTGAAGATTAATTGTGCGACAGCCTTGATATTAAGCGAGGGGTTCACAAGTGACCTAAAATGCGTTGCACTCCTTGTGTTATTATTATACGTATTACGTATTTTTTTTATTTAATG
Source organism: Saccostrea cuccullata (assembly GCF_032062105.1). Taxonomy (NCBI): domain Eukaryota; kingdom Metazoa; phylum Mollusca; class Bivalvia; order Ostreida; family Ostreidae; genus Saccostrea; species Saccostrea cuccullata. The sequence continues at coordinate 21,480 of NW_026923880.1, forward strand.
AAAATTTCGGTATAATTGATAGGTACGCGAACTCTTGTGCCCCGAACGTAGTCGGGCGACATATTGCGATTGTACGCATGTTTTTGTTATACTTGCTGTTTCTCGGAGATGGCTGGGACAATCCTCTTCAAACTTTCCTCAAAGGAAGATCACTGCTTGTAGTTGTGTTGTGTGGTCATTCAGTAACAAAATGACTACCGTTGCCATGGAAACCTGCAAAAAGCGACGAATTTTGTCCACGAGTGTTCTCTCTGGTCCCTTGGACATTCGTCATGAAACTTTACTGATTAAATGATTGGTATCTGTAATTGTGCGTGTTGAATTTAGAAATTGCAAAGTGTCAATAGTTTCGATGGAAACAGGGGGAAAGTGAAAAATCTTTTACTTTGATTTTTAAATCAAAGTACTGAAAGTACTGAAAGGACTGATACGAGTTGATGGTTTTCCAAGCTTAGCTAATGGGTATTGTTTTAGTGATGAAAAAATGAAAGTCTTGTCCAGTTCGGGGCGACATACGCAATTGCTTGCAATAGCAGACTTTCTAGTTACATATTGCCATTGTGCACCTCCTACTTTACTTTTTGATCCGACACATATTTCTGGTTACCCACAGCAAAACATGGACATTTGCCATTATATTGAAAGGGAGGCGGAGGGTATCATTTAGTGAGCTCATTGCTCACAGTGCCTCTAGTTTAAATACAGATTCAAACTAGTATTTGAATATAGACTTAGAGTTAAAATGTGTTATGAGTTTATCATTTCCTTGCAAACCCTCCCTAAGAAGCAGGAAAGTTTTTATGATAATGTAATTTGCCTGAGAATAGATTCCATATGACAGGTGATTCTGCAATGAAATAATGAGCAGTTTTGTTCGTTTTAGACCTTTGAATAGTAATTTGGCAAATATCATGCTTATTTGTGAGGTCTGTGAAATTATGATCAAGTGACTTACTTACTCTCGGCACGCCATACATTTTAGAGTGGAATAGAGGGCAGACTCGTGTCCAAAATTAAAACATTAAGCAAGGAATGGAAAATTTAGTGAAACAGCTCGTAAAAATAGGAATCCTTGGGTCTTTGTTCATACCCCCTGATCTACGAAACCCTTTCATGGATTTAGTTACTATAAAACATTTCGTTGTGTCTTGAAAACTATATTTTTCGTGCATATAGGAGAT
>NW_026923881.1:0-22854 GCF_032062105.1 Saccostrea cuccullata
GTAATGTTTGGTCCTTTTGTAAGTAGATATACTGCATCAATTATTCTTTTTAATGATTTTTTTTTGTTGATATTTCTGTTTTAATATTTTCAATTGAAGGAAGATTTCTTGTATCATTCTTCTTTTTTTTTAAATTCTTAAGAAGAAAATATTAGTCAATAAAGGCATCACTGATATTAAGTTTGACCGTAATATTTAACTATCATTGACGGTCAGGTCAGGGTCACTGCCTATTATCTGGATATTAAGAAGAAATATTACTGTTGGCAATCACATCATACCTATTTTTATTTCAACAGACTTAGTGGGGGTTTTTTTGGCCAAAAAAGATCTCACCAAAAAGGTTTTATCAAATTAAACTTCCAAATTGCGATAAATACTTGAACCATTATAGACATGGGCTATTCCAAATGTATCTCTTTTTTTTCTTATTTGTAAGGTATATTAATTATTTTAAAATGTTTTTATAATTATAGTTAAATTCTTCTTTTTTTTCACTTATGATGAAACAGTCATATTAAGTAAAAAATGTTTTGAATGACAAAAGTTTTATGTTTTCTTTTCATTTTTTTTTAATCGGAAGCTTTTAAAACCTATCAAGTTTGTCGTTTGTTTATAATTTCATATTTATTGTATTTTATTTAAAACCTAAGTCCAAAGTTATTGATTTCAGTCAATTCAGAAAGTTACATTAAGTCTTCAATTGTTTAAAATTTTTAAAATTTATTAATCTGCAGTAGTTTGAAGAAGCACAAATTGCGAGAGCATGATCTATGTACAAACAATTTCTCAGTAAACGAGACAAACAAGATGTGTCTGTGAAACACTATGCACCTGGCGGCAACAAAGTTAAAAAATATATTTTTAGCAAATAGGACACAGTGAAGGTCACAAGGTCATTGATCTTGGTGTCATTTGAAATAACTTGATTAGTGAAGTACATGTATGCATACCAAATATGAAGTCTCTATCACTCATGGTTCAAAACTTATTGTGAAGGTTCAAAAAAGCTATTTTTAGCATATCGGACACAGTCAAGGTCACAAGGTCATTGACCTTGGTGTCTCGTGAAAGGACTTCACTAGCGGAGTATGCATATTAAGGATATATTAAGTCTCCATTTTTCCTCGTTCAAAAGTTCTGGCGAAGGTTTAAGTTTGTCGACAAAAAAGTTAAATGATAGCGGATTCCAGTAAATGCCTGGGTCACATTTAAACCGATGGTTGGGCGACTAAATTTTTCCTGGTCTTGTTGTCTGAAAAAAAAACATGATCGATCGACACGAGTGTCGGGGGACACGGAGCAGTCACATTAATTCCTAGGAACGCCGATGACTTGGATAAATAACACACAAAAATCTTTTTTCTTTAATATATTCAGATTATATTCAGAAAGGTGATGTGAGTAATGCTTGCAATGCAAAGTGGCAGAATTATGCAAGATTGTACATGTAGCTCAATGTTAAAAATGTGTGCGCATTTTGTTTATCAACCTAGTTTATCAACTTTGAAACTTATGAAGTTAAGCTCATTTTTGTGAATTTGGCATGCTATAGAAATATTTTTCCTGAGACAATTTAAAATTTTATTTTGGTTTCATAACTCATAAGGATTTAAATAACATATAAATTAATCATAATTACACATTTTAGCACCAAAATTATTTTTTCAAAAGGCAGCTTATATTGCTTTAACAGTCATGAAGGAGAAACTTCAAGAGTGATGTACAACAATATATTCAAGAAGTAATGTAAATTAGATGTGGGTGTTCATGAATTCCTTCAGGATAAATTGAAATCACTAGATTTCACCAAAATCAACAGCTTTTTTTTTAAACCCACGCTTTTTGATATGATTAACAGCTGATTTTTTTTTTCAATAAAAAATTAAATCGTAAACTTAATTACCTTGTCATGAAATTATTTTGTCAAAAATCAATCTGATTGCACACACATGTACTCTGAAATTGACATGAAAAAGACCGTTGTGTTTCTAATTGACAATATCTATGTCAATTTTGGAGACCAGATCTTCCAACAATCTATTGCAATTCCAATGGTACCGATTACACACCATTATTAAAAGACCTATTTTTGTATTCATATGAAGCAGAATTTGTGCAAAATTTTATGCCTGAAAAGAAGAAAACATTTGCTGTGACCTTCAACTCGACATTTAGATATATGCATATCGACAACGTATTGTCAATAAACAATGGTAATTTCCATCCTTAGGTTAATACGATATATATTGTGAGCTTGAGATAAAAGAAACTACATGCAGAGTCTGACACATCTGTTTCATATTTAAATTGTATTTATATCGTTTAACGTCCTTCTCAAGAATTTTTCACTCCTTTTACTTGAAAGGACGCTAATGGTAATTTCTACCACGATTATCGTAAACATGAAAGGAAACCGCCGGACATTATTCTCCAATAAATCACGAACGTCATCAAAAAATTATCAGATCAGAAACACGTATCAAATCTTAACAATTCAAATGCATGTTTGGCTGTAGAATGAAATTCTTGTTTAAAAACCGCATCGATGTGTCGTCTTTTGCAGTATAAACACTGTAAATTGCATCAAGTTGCTGATGAATGTCGGTTTTTATAGCTAAGCGGGGCTATTCCACGGACCTCCCTACACATTAAACAACGTGATTTTAGCAGTAAAACAGGAACATGATTTTGTTATTGTATATTCCTTTTTAACTGATCAATACATATTACGAACATATTTGTAATTTAAAAAGGCTATTTTTAATGTAACGAAAGCTCAAATCGTCTACATTCTATGTGCAGGTAAGCAAACAAATTTTACCTCTGGTGTTAAATGAAACAGCGTAATCGAGACATGGTGACCTAATTCGTTTCTCTATGAGGAAACGATAATCCCTAATTTAGCGTTTGTACCATACTTGTAGAATAGAAATAAAGTCCTTGTTGTCGTGAATGATGCAGAATAACCTCCTCGGTCTCGAAATGTTGTTTGAAATATAAAAGCCTCGGCTAGCGCCTCGGCTTTTATCTTTCAAACAACATTTTTCGACCTGGAGGTTATTCTGCAACATTACGAAAAAGCAGACTTTATTTCTTAAACAAATGCAAGTTGACGAAACAAGAAATTTAGCTGTGTCCTTTAAAATCATCATTTCATTAAATCTATGATCGATAGGCAAATGTAACACTTAACAATTTGGTGATTTGGTATATTGAAATTTAATATTTTTGTTCAAAAATCTGAATTTTTAAATTTCCAAGCAGGTTTTAAAATTTTAATTTTTTTTTTAATGTTGTAGTTTGAACTTTTGAGTTTTTTTATCTACCATTTGTTTAGAAAGTTTACGCTTAACAATCTATTGTTCAGTAATATTTTTCGTCTTTTGATTATTTAAAATTTACTTCAATCTTCTAAATTTCAACTTTCAAAACGTTTTGGATTTTTTGAAATTTAAAACTTTGATTCAAACATTCAAATTTCAAAAAACCAAAACACTTGGAGTTTTTAGATATTTACCTGAAATATCCAAAATATCAAATTCCCAACCTGGTTTGAATTTTGAGACTATTTCAAAAACACTTTTGGTTAAGCAAAAGTGTTTTTTGATAGTTAGAATATTAAACTGGTATTCCAAATTCAAATTGGGTTTGGAAATTTAATATTTTGGATATTTAAAGTAAAATTCTAAAACTCAGTGTTCAGGTATTTGAAATTAGAATATTCGAATCAAGTTTCCAAATTTCTACACATCTAAAACGTTTCAAAGTTGGATTTTAAAGCTAATTCTAAATAATCAAAAGACGAAAAAATTACTTAACTATAGATTGTTGAGTGCAAAGAAATGGGGGGATGATGGGGGCAAAATGACTATGCGTCAGATATTTTAAGAAATCACATTTGATATGTAAATGCACCTTTCAATTAAAATTTATGAAATTATGAGGAAAAAATTCTGAAAGAAAAATAAATCTCATTAAAAATTGTCATTTATAAAAATTTTTAGATGGTATACGTGCACGGGTGTCGAACCCCAGCAAAAAAAAAATACCAAAGTATCATACTTCTTGAGACTAACGCGCTAACCACTATGCTCAATGGCCCATGATGATAAGGGGCATTTAAATCATCTTTGTGATATAACCCTTGACTTACTGGACTTGAAGTATTTCTCGGAAAGATCTGAATGTTTTGTAATAAAAGTGTACTTTTAATGTATAGTGGGTCTTCCCTCCACTTTTTTGTAAACCAAATAATATATATTTTATACGAAACTTTTTAGGATTATCTTTAAAAAAAACGGAGCGAAGACCCACTTATATTGAAAAATTTTGTTAAAGTATGAAAAAATCATTTTTTAAGTCTGTGTATGCTTTTTCATAGGCAAATATTTTTAGTCTTTGTGAGATTTTTGTAAGTTATAGAGATTGTACATTAAGTATACTTTAATATTAGACGAAGTATGAAAATTTAGATATAATTGAGATTAAATTTTTCATTTCTTTTTATCTCTTGGCGCTATATAGGCATTCTGCCCACCTTATCCCCACATCTTCTTTTCTGGAAAAAACGGTATATTAAAAGCTCAAAATTTAATATATAAAAATCGTTTTTTTGAAATTTGAATTTTTAACATTTAAGATAAAAATCTAAAATATCAAAATTTTAAAACCTGTTTGGAAATTTGAAAATTTGGATTTTTCAACAAAAACATTATACCAAATCAGTTTGAGTTTTTGAAAGTTGGATATTTGAACTAATTCTACAACTCTAAATCATTTTCGAAATTTGAATTGTTAAGTATTATACGGACAGTCGATACAATGAGCTTGTCAGCAAGTACAATTTATCACAGAGTCAAATGCTGATTGACGTTTTTCATGCTGATTGATGTTCCAGTGTTTATGCACTGTATTGACGACGGAATTTTTCCCTTTTTTTACCGATCATGACAAGGAGCACACGGCGGGTGTTACTCGGCAGGGAATGCACACTCCTCCATGGCACCTGATCCAACCTTTGATGATATTGAGGTCTGTGTTTCTTCCGTTCGTGTTTTGAATTGTTTTACGGACTTGGATATTGAATACTGTTCGTTTTTAAAACTGATTTTTTATCTGAAGTTAAAAATGTAGAAATGCCAATTTGCATACTACGAACAGGATATTTTTTTTATTCCTAAGAATGCTACTGAACAAAAAGTTAATGTTACATTTTTAATCCTATGGTCGTTATAATGATTTTATTAACAAATGCATGAACATGTATTAAATATTTACCTATCATTGAATCGTATATGGCTGATTTGTTTAATTATGTGTAAATTCATACAGATTGTTAGTACTTTTTTGTATACGGCATTTGAGTACAAAATGTACCATACATCTAACGAATCATTTCATTAAGATCACAGTAGATGTTACTGGGTAGCAGGGGATGCATACTTCTCCTAGACACCTTGTCACTCTTTTAGAATTTTCCAGTTGTCAGTGTTGTACGTATGCCCTACTCACGAATTTTCTCTTTAGATCAATCACTGTTCGGTACTTCTTTTTGTAAAAAATAAAAATAAATGTAAATAAGGTCACAAATATTTATCAATATTAATGTCATCTATCATTCTTATAGAGTAAATGTTGGCTATCTACCTTCAAAAAATATTAAATTCTGGTTGCATTTTAAAGTCCGATTTTTATGAGAAAAAGGGTGGTTTGAACAATCATACATTGTATTTTATTGTTAAAATGTTACAACAAAAGGATTGGACACAAGTTCTTAAAACTTAGGACGTCCTCTCCTTTATAAGAAATAACTACACAAAGTATTGTTCAAAAATTAATTTACACAGGAACCAAAGGTGAATAAGATTATATAACATACAATGTAGGTGATGCACCCATATACAAAATTGAATTGATGTTAGTATATGGACAAACAAATCTAAATACATTACTCAAAAACGACCAGATCTCTTGATAAACAAACTGCTCAATCATTTAAAAATAAACTTTCATTTTCAGAAATATTGATCGAATTGTCTCCCCATGATAGAACAGCAATGCATGGTAAATCTACATATTTCTTAGTACTAAAAGATACATGCAGCTTTGGTTTTCAAGGGATTATATTTTAATAATCAGTGTTTAGACCACCGCTCAAGTTGATTTAAATAAATATTCAATCCTAATTGAATTTCATGTATATTTTCATGTATATGTTTATATATAAACGTAAGAAAAGTACAATCTTCTTGCATAGAACAAAAAATGTTTTTGAGATATAGTACACTCTTACATTTTTTGTTAAAATGAAAAAGGGGAGTATTGATCCACACTTCAGCTGCAGGTTCCTGTGCATGAACAGGATAAATGAAAGTAGAAAACAACTAGAGCCGAGCTCGTTGCAAAGCAACGAGTAGGTCTTCCGTCCTGTTTGACCGGAAGTAATTTTTATTTTAAAAAAAAAAGAGTAATAAATTTCAAAAATGGGTTAATCCTCCAAATCTATGTTAAGTATAGCAAAATTAAGCCATTCTTTGGTACTTCCAGTTTGACCGGAAGTGACGACGACGGACGGAAAATTAAAATTTAAGCTTCTAGTGAGACATGTTACCCAAAAACCTGTCAAAAACGGCAAAATATGCATTTTCTGACTACTTCCGGTTCGACCGGAAGTGACATCGCCTGGACGTATTTTGACGACCCCACTAGATAAAGCTTGATATTTTGAACAACTTTGCTTCTTTGATGTATAACAAATTCTCAATACTTTTTGAGATATCTGGAAAAAACTTGGCCCCTCTAGGTCCCTTAATATAGGGGTCAGTCCTTTTCAACATATCATTTGAAAGATCTTCTAATTCTGCACAAATTATGTTCTATATATTTTAACAAAATATTTTTAGTTTAGAAGATAAAAAAAAATATGAGTAATTTTTAAGCGTTCTAATTTTTGACCCCTATATAGCGCCATTTTGAATACAGAAATCGAAAAACAAAAACCGATGTGCACAACTTCAATCCTTCTATTATCTAAAATAAGTAGAATTTCTGCTCCAGCTTCAGCCGTCTCTGAGCCTTTGTCTGGAAACGAAAGCCTATAAATTTCCCTTTAAAGGGAAATAACTCAAAACCGGAAGTGGCTTTTTGAAATTTTAGACATTATTCTGATAGAGTTTATTAACGTCTATAAGGTCTAAAAATTTGAGCGAAATCCGTTGAGAAATGAGCGAGATATGAGGCCTCAAAGTTGCGGTCTAGGAAGCAGAAGAAAAAAAAGAATAATAACTAGATGAGATCTCGTTGCGAGCAACGAGTGGGTCTTCCGTCCAATTCTTGATGAGATGAGATAAGATTTTGATTGCGATTTTCATTCTAAAATAATGATTTACCACAATCTGTAAAAAGACATTGAACATTAAAGACTTTAAAAAATCGGCATTTTGCCCCTCACGGCCCCTAATTTTGGGAATGGGCCTGCTTTTTTCATATCATCTTAAAGCGCTTAAAATTTTGAAGTTTTTTTGTTCAACAACTATTAGAAATTCTTTTTCGTTTTTGAGCTTTAGAAAAAGAAATTTTGGGGGCCAACCCTTTAACTCCTTAATGGGGACGTTTGGGAAAAATGAAATTTCATTTTTCGAACATTTTTTGAACATTTTTGTTCAATATTGCTTATCGAAATATTTCTCCCTTTCGAGATATAAAGCATCAAAGATTTAGCATTCTGGCCCCTTGTAGCCCCTAATTATGTACCATACGACATAAAAACCATATTTTAAAGTTGTAGATGGTGGAGATAAAGATCTTTGCTTCAGAAATGTATTACAAAATATTTACTGATAAAGAGTTATCGAAAAAAAACTTTGGCCCCTCTTGGCCCCTAATTCGAGTGCCCAGCCCCTTTTTTGAGATCTCATCTGAAAATTAAAATTTTTGAACATTTTTCGTTCAGTAACTATTCAAAAATTCTTTTTCATTTTTAGCTATTAGCAAAACAAATATTTGGGGGCCCAAACCCCTTTTAACTCCTTAATGGGGACTTTTATCAAAAATGAAATTATATTGTTCAGAACTTTTTTGAACATCTTTTGTTCATTATTGCTTTAAAATTTTTTCTCCCTTTCGAGATATAAAGCATCAAAGATTTTGCATTCTGGCCCCTTGGGCCCCTAATTATGTATCATACGACATAAATATCATGTTATATAGTTGTAGATTGTTAAGCTTAACATTTTTTGTTAGTAATATATACCAAAATATTGTTTTCTAAAGAGTTATGGTTAAAGATTTGGGCCCCCTTTTTTTCCCTTAATGTGATGAGTCAGCGTTTTTTTCTTGGTATTATATGAAAGATCTCGTTGTTATGCACAATATTTAGTATTTTTAACAAAATATTTATACTTTAAAAGATATGATGCAAAACGTCTCAAAAAATCAGTCATGATTCGTGTCCTAAATTTTGACCCCTACCAGCTTCCTTTAAGGCACTTCCGGAAAATATCCTGACCCAGGTGCAATATGGCAACATGTCCTCTACCACCCCTGAAAATTTCAGCTTTCTAGGTTGAACCTTTTTTGAGTTCCATCACAGACATGGAGGTCATCTAAATTTTGATTAAAGGGCGATAACTTCCGACCGGAAGTGTTTTTTTTCAAAATCGAAGCGCGGGTACAAATTTCATATAGAAACACGTCAACCCCGAAAATTTGAACTAAATCGTTCGAGCCATCTCCGAGAAATCTTCTGCACAAAATCGGTAAGGAGAAAAAAGAATAATAATAATAACTAGATACGATTTTGCGAGCAACGAGTGGGCTTGTCCGATTCTTGATAAGATGAGATAATATTTTGATTAAACTTTAAAAAATGATAAAGATTGTGAAGAAGAATGATTTTGCCTCCATCATTGTAAACAGACTTTGAACATTAAGACTTACAAATTCGACTTTTGGCCCCTCACGGCCCCTAATATTAGAATAGCCCTTTTTTTCATTCTTTTAAAGCTCTCAAAAAATTTTTTGTTCAACAACTATTAGAGATTCTCTTTTTTTTCGAGTTATTTGAAAAAAAAATTTTTGGGGCCCAACCCTTAAACTCCTTTAATGGGGACATTTAGCGAAAAATGAAAGGTTGCATATTTTTCGAGCATTATTTTGAACATCTTTTGTTCAATATTACTTATCAAAATTTTTCCCACTTTTGAGATATAGAGCGTCAAAGATTTAGCATTTTGGCCCCTTATGGCCCCTTATTATGCACCATAGGGCATTTAAATCATAATATATAGTTGTAGATTGTTGAAATAAACATTTTTGCTTCTGTAATGTATAACAAAATATTGAATGCTAAAGAGTTATCGATTAAAGATTTTGGCCCCTCTTCCCTTAATTTGAGTGCCCAGCCCCTTTTTTTATTTATTTTAAAGCTTCGGGAAATTTTGAACACTTTTTGTTCAACAACTATTCAGAATTTCTTTCGCTTTCATTATTCGCAAAAGAAATTTTTGGGGCCAACCCTTCAACTCCCAAAGGGGGACGTTTAGCGAAAAATAAAGGTTGCATATTGTTCAGAACATGATTTTTAGCATCTTTTTTCAATTTCTTTAAAATATTCCTCATTCTCGAGATATAAAGCGTAAAGATTTGCTTTTGGCCCCCACTGGCCCCTTTTATGTAACATAGACATTAAAATCATTATATACAGTTGTAGATTGTTAGATAAACATTTTTGCTTCTGTAATGTATTAAAATATTAACTGTTGAAGAGTTATGAATAAAACTTTTGGCCCCTTTCAGCCCCTAATGTGATGAGTCAGCACTTTTTTCTTGATATCTTTTAAAAGTCTTTATTTTCAAAAATATTGCTTAGTATGTTTTAACAAAATAATTATACTTTAAAAGATATGATGCAAAATTTTAAAAAAAATTAGTCAAGATTCGTGTCCTAAATTTTGACCCCTACCGAGCTTCCATACTAGGCATTCCCGGGAAAATTCCAAACGTTGCAACATGGCAATATGTCCTCTATCATCACTGAAAATTTCAGCGCTACTAAGCCGTTTTTGAGTTCCATCACAGACGGAGGTCCTCAAAATTTCGATCAAAGGGCATCTTCCGACCGGAAGTAAATTTCAAAAAAATGAAGAAAACGTATAAGGTTTACATAAAGATACACCTTCTCCGAAAATTTAAAGTAAATCGGTGAGTCATCTCCAGAAATCTTCTGCACAAAAATTGAAAAAAAAAAAAAATAATAAAAGTGAAAAAGAAACAATAGAATAATAAAGGGCTTCCCTTTGGAGACAAAAACCCTTTTAAATACGATCTGTTGGAGCAACGAGTGGGCTTCCGTCCAATTCTTGATAAGATGAGATAAGATTTTGATTGAGATTTTCATTAAAAGATAATATTTCCACAATTTAAAAAAGACATTGAACATTAAAGACTTAAAAAATCGGTTTTTGGCCCCTTAACGGCCCCTAATTGTAGGAATCAGCCCTTTTTCTTCATGTCATCTAAAACCTCTTAGGATTTGATCACTTTTTGTTCAACAACTGTTCAGAAATTCTTTTCGTCTTTTGAGCTATTAGCAAAAGAAATTTTTGGGGGCCAACTCTTCAACTCCTTAATGGGGACGTTTGCAAAAAATGAAAGGTTGCATATGTTCAGAACATTACTTAAACATCCTTTGTTCAATATTGCTTCTCAAAATTTTTCTGCCTTTCGAGATACAAAGCATCAAAGATTTAGCATTCTGGCCCCTTGTGGCCCCTAATTATTTAACATACGACATTAAACTTATAATATATAATTGTAGATTGTTGAGATAAACATCTTTGCTTCAGTAACATATTACAAAATATTAACTTTAAAGGTTATCATTGAAGCCTTTTTGGCCCCTCTTGGCCCCTAATTCGAGTACCCAGACCATTTTTCGGGATCTCATCCTAAAGCTCTTAAGATTTTGAACATTTTGTGTTCAACAACTGTTCAGAAATTCCTTTTAGTTTTTTAGCTATTAGCAAAAGAAATTTTTGGGGGCCAACCCTTCAACTCCTTAATGGGGACGTTTAGCAAAAAATGAAAGGTTGCATATTGTTTAGAAATTATTTTGAACATCTTTTGTTCAATACTGCTTATCAAAATATGTCTGCCTTGGATTAAAGCATCAAAGATTTAGCTTTCTGGCCCCTTGTCCCCCTAATTTAAACCATACGACAAAAAAATCATAATATATAGTTGTAGATGTTGAGAAAAACTTTTGCTTAAAAATGTTTACAAAATTTAACTAATAAAAAAAATTGAAGTTTTGGGCCCCTCTGGCCCCTAATTCGAGTGCCCACCCCTTTTTCAGGATCTCATCTTAAAGATCTTAGGTTTTTAAACTTTTTTTGGTCAACAACTATTCAGAAATTCTTTTTCGTTTTTGAGCTATTAGCAAAAGAAATATTTAGGGGCCAACCCTTCAACTCCTTAAGGGGAGTTTAGCAAAAAATGAAAAATTGCATATTGTTAGAACATTATTTTGAACTTTTTTGTTCAAATTGCTTATCAAAATATGTCTGCCTTTGAGATTAAACGTCAAAGATTTAGCATTCTGGCCCCTTGTGGCCCCTAATTATGTAACATACGACATAAAAATCATAATTATAGTTGTAGATGGTTAGATAAACATCTTTGCTTCAGTAACATATTACAAAATATTAACTAATAAAGAGTTATCGATTGAAGACTTTTGGCCCCCCTTGGCCCCTAATTCGAGTGCCCAGCCCCTTTTTCGGGATCTATTACATCTTTAAATTTTGAACATTTTTTGTTCAACAATTAATCAGAAATTCTTTTTGTTTTTGAGCTATTAGCAAAAGAAATATTTGGGGGCCAACCCTTCAACCCCTTTAAAGGGGAGGTTTGGCAAAAATGAAAGGTTGCATATTGCTTAGAACATTAATTTGAACATCTTTTTTCAATATTGCTTATAAAATATTTCTCACCCTCGAGATATAAAGCGTCAAAGATTTAGCTTTCTGGCCCCTTGTGGCCCCTAATTATGTAACATACAACATTAAAATTAAAAATATAGTTGTAGTTGGTTGAATAAACATTTTTTCTTCAGTAATGTATTACAAAATATTGACTGTTACAGAGTTATCTATAAAGACTTTTGGCCCCTGTCAGCCCCTAATGTGATGAGTAATTTTTTTTTTTGATATCATATTAAAGATCTTGTCATTCTGCACAAATATTGCTTAGTATTTTTTAACAAAATAATTTTTTTAAAAATATGATGGAAAATGTCTCAAAATTTAGTATGTTCATGTCCAAATTTTTTGACCCCTACCGAGCTTCCATACTAAGCACTTCCGGAATATTTGAAAGTATAGGTGCAAAACTATAATATGTTGTCTATCAGTCCTGAAAAGGACGCTTTATTTTTGGTTTTTTTAGTTTTTGTCCGGACAAAAGGTCACTAAAAATTCGATTAAAGGGCGAAACTTCCGACCGGAAGTGATTTTTCGGAAAATAAAAAAAAAAGTATCAGGTTTAGTTCATGATACATCATTCCTGAAAATTTCAAGGCAATCCACTCAAGCATCTCTGAGAAATCGTCTGCACAAAAATGTGAAAAAAAAAATAATAATAATAACTAGAGCCAGCTCGTTGCAAAGCAACGAGTAGGTTTTCCCTCCGGTTTTGACCAGAATCCCGGAATGACGTGAACAAAAGAAAGCAATGATCTAAGTAGTCTCTAGTGACTTTATAATTTCAATTTTCCATTAAAACCTTCATAATAAGCTATTTTTGGCTACTTCCGGTTTCCCGGGTGACGTGACGGACGGAAAGTTAATTTTAAGTTCCAGTAACATATGTTGCCCATAAACCTGTCAAGAACAGCAAAAATATGCAATTTTTTACTACTTCCGGTTTACCGGAAGTGACTCTCGGACTATTTTACGACTCCTTTAGATAAAGCTTAAAATTTTGAACAACTTTGTTCTTTGACGTATTACAAATTCTCAATACTTTTTGAGATATAAAGGGAAAAAACTTTGGCCCCTTTTGCCCTTTTTAGGGGGGCCAGCCCCTTATCGTTGATATTTTTCGAAAGATCGTGACATTCTCTACAATTTTTTTTATATGTTTTTACAAATTGAACATGTAAAAAGATATTGCAGAAAAGGTGTTAAAAATTTGGTCCATGGTAGAACTTTTTTCGAGCCTGCGAGCGCCGACGTGCGGCGCTTCCGGAAAAGAAGAATGGTGTGTGACAAAAGAGAAACCCGTTCTATCATCGCTGAAAATCTTATGTTTCTAGCTTAAGGCATTTTCAAAAAAATGATGGACAAAAGACCCCCCGAAAATCACTAAATCGCGGAAATCTCAAAACCGGAAGTGACGTCATCAAAACAAAAAATTATATATCAGCTTTGTTTATTTCTATAGTCCTGAAAGTTTCATGAAATTCTATCCAGCCGTTTTCGAGAAATCGCGTGCACAAAATCGGTAAGAAAAAAAAACAATAATAATAATAATAATAAAAATAGTGGAAAAGAAACCTAAGAATAACAAGAAGGTCTTCCGCGAAGACGGGAAACCTTTTAAATAGATACGATCTCGTTGCGAGCAACGAGTGGGTCTTCCGTCCGATTCTTGATAAGATGAGATAAGATTTTGATTGAGATTTTCATTCTTAAATAATGATAAAGATTGTGAAGAAAGATTTTGCCTCCATAATCTGTAAAAAAAACATTGAATATTAAAGACTTTAAAATCGATTTTTGGCCCCTCATGGCCCCTAATATTAGGGATCAACCCTTTTTTCTTCATATCATCTTAAAGCTCTCAAGATTCTGATCACTTTTTATTCAACAACTATTTAGAGATTCCTTTCCGTTTTGAGTTTTTTGCAAAATAAATATTTACCAAACCCCCCAACTCCCTAATAAGGGGGTGTAGTGAAAAATGAAAGGTTGCATATTGTTCAGAACATTATTTTGAACATCTTTTGTTCAAAATTTTTTATCAAAATATTTCTCCCAATCGGGGTATAAAGCGTCAAAGATTTAGCATTCTGGCCCCTTGTGGGCCCCAATTATGTACCCTACGAAAAAAAACATAATATATAGTTGTAAATGGTTGAGATAAACATCTTTGCTTCAGTAATGTATTACAAAATATTAAGTGAGAAGTAGTTATCGATTAAAGACTTTTGGCCCTTCACGGCCCCTAATTGAAATAGCCCCTTTTTTTTGATTTCATCGTAAAGCTCTTATGATTTTGAACACTTTTTATTCAACAACTATTCAAAGATTCATTTTCTTTTTTAGTTATTTGCAAAAGAAATATTTGGGCCAACCCTTCAACTCCCTAACAGGGACTTTAACAAAAATGAAAGGATGCATATTGTTAGAACATTATTTTGAAAATTTTTGTTTAAATTACTTATCAAAATATTTCTCCCAATCGAGATATAAAGCGTCAAAGATTTAGCATTTTGGCCCCGTGTGGCCCCTAATTATATAGCATACGACATGAAAATGGTAATATATAGGTGAAGATTGTTAAGATAAACATTTTTGCTTCAGTAATGGTTAACAAAATATTGACTGCTAAAAAGTTATTGAAGAAAGACTTTTGGACCTTTCAGCCCTTAATGTGATGAGTCAGCACTTTTTTTTTTGATATCATATGAAAGATCTTGTAGTTCTACACAAATATTGTTCAATATGTTTTGACAAAATAGTTATCCTTTTTAAAAAAAAAGCAAAATGTCTCAAAAATCAGTCATGATTCGTGTCCTATATTTTGACCCCTTTCGCGCTTCCATACTAGACACTTCCGGAAGATTTGAAAGTATAGGTACAAAACTACAACTTTCCAACTATATTCGCTAAAAATTTCGGCACTCTAATTTTGCCGTTTTGGAGTTTTTGTCCGGACAAAAAGGTCTCTAAAATGCGATTAAAGGGCGATAATTCCCAAACCGGGAAATGAATTTTCAAAAATTGAAAAAATTTTAATTAGATCATGATACATCATCCCCGAAAATTTCATAAACCGTCCAAGCATCTCTGAGAAATCGTCTGCACAAAAATAAGGACAGAAAAAAATAATAATAATAAAAGTGAAAAAGAAACAAAGAATAATTAAAAAATCTTCCTTGGAGACGGAAGACCCTAATAATAAAAGTCAAAAAGAAACAACAGAATAATAAAGGGTTTCCGTTGGAGAGGAAACCCTAATAATAAAAGTGAAAAAAAACAAAATAATAGAAGGGTCTTCCGCTGAAGACGGAAGACCCTAACTAATCGATCTCGTTGCGAGCAACGAGTGGGTCTTCTGTTCGATTCTTGATAAGATGAGTAAAATTTGATTGGAATTTTTATTCTAAAATAATGATTTTTCCCTGATCTGTAAAAAGACATTGAACAATAAAGACTTCTAAAATACTTTTGGCCCCTAGGCCCCTAGAATTATGGAAAAGCCCTTTTTTTTTATACAACATAGCTCTCAGGATTATGAACACTTTTTGTTCAACAACTATTCAGAGATTCTTTTTTGTTTTCGAGCTATTCGCAAACAAAATTAAGGGACTAGCCCTTCAATTCCCTAATGGGGACGTTTAACAAAAATGAAAGAAGGCAGATTGTTCAGAACATGATTTTGAACATCTTTTGTTCAGTATTACTTGTCAAAATTTTCTCACTTTTGAGATATAAAGAGTCAAAGATTTAGCCTTTGGCCCCTTTGGCCCCAAAAAGAATTTGGGCTTTAAAATCATAATATACAGTTGTAGATTGTTGAAATAAAAATTTTCTTCAGTAATGTATAACAAATTATTGACTGTTAAAGAGTTATCGAAAAAAAACTTTTAGCCACTTTTGGCCCCTAATTTGAGTGCCCAGCCCCTTTTTCCCGGGTTTTTTTTGAAGCTCTTAGGATTTTGAACACTTTTTTGTTCAACAATTATTAGAGATTCTTTTTGTTTTGAGTTATTTGCAAAAGAAATATTTAGGGGGCCCAAACCCCTTTAACTCCTTAATGGGGACGTTTAGCGAAAAATGAAAGGTTGCAGATTGTTCAGAATATGATTTTGAACATCTTAATTTGTTCAATATTACTTATCAAAATATTTCTCACTTTCGAGATATAAAGCGTGAAAGATTTAGCATTCTGGCCCCTTGTAGCCCCTAATTATTAACATCAATTAAAAATAATTTACAGTTGTAGATTGTTGAGATAAACATTTTTGCTTCAGTAATGTATGACAAAAAATTTACTGTAAAAGAGTTATCGAAAAAAAAACTTTTTGCCCTTTTGGCCCTTAAAGTGATGAGTCAGCACTTTTTATGGTATATATTTAAAAATCTTTTTATTCTGCACAAATGTTTCCAGTATGTTTTAACAAAATATTGTATACAGGGTTATTTTCGCCCCGTGTTATTTTCGCCCTTTTGCTATTTCGAACAATTTTGCCCCGTTTTAAATTCGCCCAGTCATACTTTTGTTTAAAAATTATACGGTATTATTTGATTTCGCCCTGTTTTAAATTCGCCCAGATAAGAATAGGGCGAAAGGGGGGAAAATAAAACGGGGGGAAATTTCCCTGTATAAATAATTCTTATTCAAAAGATATCATTAAAAAAGTCTTAAAAAATCACTCATAATTTGTATCCTAAAATTTTACCCCACCGGCTTTATAGGTACTTCCCGGGAAAATATCCAAACTCCCGTAAAATGGGGACATGTCCCCTATCATCACTGAAAATTTCAGCGCTCTAGCTCAAGTCGTTTCTGAGATCGTAATGTGTAAATTTATTTTGGGCAGATGGAGAACATAAAACGATATGTTTCAAAATCTCTCGAGGTCAAATAAACTATACAATTTAATTTTTTTTAAAAGAGGGGTATATTTGTTTTGTGACAGATAGAAACCATCCAACAATGTGTTTTTTAAATCGCTCAAAAGTTAATTAAAGTGAGATTTAAACGATTTAAATTTTTCAAAAAATTTAAAATTCTTCCAAGTGTAAAATCAAGCACTATATTTGTATTGTGAGAGAAAAAATAACATCATACAATGTGTCTTGAGACCTCTCAAGAGTCAAATGAGTGAAATTTAAAAATTTAATTTTTAAAAAATTTAAATGGCTTCCAAATGTAAAATTAAGTACTATATTTGTATTTTGATAGATGGAGAACATCATACAATGTGTTTTGAAATCTCTCAAATGTTAAATGAAGTAATTTAAACGATTTAAATTTTTCAAAAAATTTAAATTGCTTTCAAATGTAAAATTAAGTACTATTCATGTATTGTGACAATAGAAAACATCATACAATGTGTTTTGAAACCTCTAGAGGTAAATGAGTGAAATTTAAACGATTTAAATTTTTCAAAAAATTTAAATTGCTTCTGAATGTAAAACAAATTCATATGTATTGTGACAGATAAAAAACATCATACAATGTGTTTTGAAACCTCTCAGAGGTCAAATTGAGTGAGATTTAAACGATTGAAATTTTTCAAAAAATTTTAAATGGCTTCCAAATTAAAATCAAGTACTATATATGTATTGTGAAAGATAGAGAACATCATACAATGTGTTTTGAAACCTCTTAGAGGTCAAATAGAATGAATTTAAACATTTAAATTTTTCAAAAAAATTAAATTGCTTAAATGTAAAATCAAGTACTATTATGTATTGTGAAAGATAGAGAACATCATACAATGTGTTTTGAAACCTCTCAGAAGTCAAATAGAGTAAGATTTAAAGGATTTAAATTTTTCAAAAAATTAAATTGCTTCCAAATGTAAAATCAAGTACAATATATGTATTGTGACAGATAGAGAACATCACACAATGGGTTTTGAAACCTCTCAGAGATCAAATAGAGTGAGATTTAAACATTTAAATTTTTCAAAAAATTTAAATTGCTTCTAAATGTAAAGTCAATACTATTTTGTATTGTGATAGATGGAGAACATAACCCAAAGTGTTTAGAAATTCTCAGAGGGCAAATAGAGTGAGATTTGAACGATTTAAATTTTTTAAAAAATTCAAATTGCTTTTAAATGTAAAATCAAGTACTCTATATGTATTGTGACAGATAGAAAACATCATACAATGTGTTTTGAAACCCCAGAGGTCAAATAGGTACTTTAAACATCTAAATTTTTCAAAAAACCGGTATTTAAATTGCTTTCAAATGTAAAATCAAGTACTATATATTATTGTAAATAGAGCATCATACAATAGTTTTGAAATGCCCAAAGGTAAATTACAGTGAGATTTAAACGATTTAAATTTTTTAAAAAATTTAAATTGCTTCCCAAAAGTAAAATCAAGCTCTATAACAGATTTCAAAACACATTTTTAAAGTTGTCTATTCAAAATCACATTTAAAGCATTTTGTTACATTTGGAAGCAATTTAAATTTTTTGAAAAATTTAAATGTTTAAATCTCACTCAATTTGACCTTTGTAATTTCAAAACCATTTTATGGTGTACTCCGTTTCAAAATCAGATTTCATATTCGAATTTTTATTTGGGTGAAATTTAAATATTTTGAAAAATTTAAATCGTTTAAAACTTGCTTTATTCACCTTGGGTATTTCAAAACACATTGTATGGTGTTCCCCCTCTGTCAAAATACAGATTTCATCTTCAATTTTTTATTTGGGTGAAATTTAAACTTTTTGAAAATTTTAAATGTTTAAAACCGGTTTATTCGCCCTCTGAGTTTTAAAACACTTTGTATAAACTTCTCTGTCAAAATACAAATATAATATTTGATGTTACATTTGGAAGCAAAAAATTTTTTTAAAAATTTAAATGTTTAAAACTCCCCCTATTTGACATTTGAGATATTTTAAAACACATTGTATGATGTTCTCCATATAACAGAGTACAGATATGGGACTCGTTTTTACATTTGGAAGCAATTTAAATTTTTTGAAAATTTTAAATGTTTAAATTTTCCTCTTTGTGACCTTTAATGATTTTAAAACACATTATATGATATTTTCCATTTAAAAAAAAGTGTTCACTTATTTTACATTTGGCAATAATTTAATTTTTTTGAAAAATTAAAAATGTTTAAATCACATTCTATTTGAGCTTTTAACGATTTCATACACATTGAATGATGTTCTCCATTGTCAAAAGACAAAAATAGTCTCATTTTTCATCTAGAGCAATTTAAATATTTTGAAAAATTTTAATCGTTTAAATCTCACTCTATTAGACCTTTGAGAGTTTTCAAAACACTTTGTATGATGTTGTACATCTGACAAAATCAAATGTATACTTTTTTTAATTTTGGGGTCAATATAAATTTTTTGAAAAATTTTAATGTTAATTCTACTCTGTTTGACCTTTGAAAGATTTAAAACACGTTTTATTATGTTCTCTATCTGTCAAAATACGATTATCGTTGTTGATTTGACATATGAAAACAATTTTCAAAAAAAGTGATTTTCAAAAAAAATGAAAAAAAAGTAAATCGGTCAGCCATTCCAAAAATTTTTACACAAAAATTGTAAAGAAACTAGAGCCGAGCTCGTTGCAAAGCAACGAGTAGGTCTTCCGTTGGAGCTGTGGACAGGAAGTACCGACCTTGGGTCAAGGTTACTGCACTTTCTTATAAAAAAACCTTTTTCTTCTCACCATGATCCTCCATTGAGTCTAATTCAAAGTTATTTTAAACTTTTTTTCTCTCTCAGTGACCTTGATTTGCCAGAAAGACCTTTGATCAGGGTGACATACAAAACCCTCCAATCATAAGTAATCTATGTTTCAAGTAAGAGCCTCCTATGATTTTCACTTACAAGTTCATAACCTGGAAGAGAACATATTTCTTCTGTCAGTGACCTTGATTTTAACAGAATAACCTTGGCTCTTTGTCAAGAAAACCCTCAATCTGAAACAACTTTTAGAAATTCATAACTCTGACATGTTTTCCCGTCATTGGCCCTGAATTTGTTGAAATGACCTTATTAAAGGCATCTGAAAACCGGCGGATCTAAGCAATTTGATCAAGTATGAACTTAAACAAATATAGTAAGAATGAAAAAATACTATTTTCTGAGTCAAAATGTAAAAAAAACCTTTTTATCACAAGCAATCTCTGTATCAAGTATAGCTTACAGATATTCTCGATTCATATAAATGAATGCAACAAAACATTAATTCTTTCTCAAGTGATCTTGAATTTCCCGTAATATTGCCTTGAATAAATACAATGACACATCCTAGGATCATTTGAAATCTTTGTATGAGTACAAGCTTCGGGTTTTTTTATGTTATAGCCTGGCATTTGGGAAAAATTTTCAGGGACAGACAGAAATATGGACAGTTAAACAACCTTTCATTCCAGTCCCATCCCCACTACCCCCAAAATACACAATCACTTTGCAAGGGAAAATTTAGTATGTTTTGAAAAAAAGTAATCTTTTTTTAAACAGGAAGCTTTCATAAATATGGTTTCTTATACTTGCCCTGAAGGTCATAAGGTCATATTCATAAGAATAATATTTCAAAACGACCCCTTCTTATTTTTTACTAACCGTTTTTTTATCGTTTTCATTTTATATCCCCCAAGGTCGCCCGCATAGCGCAGTGATTAGAGCGACTGCTCTATAGTAGCAAGGTAAGGATCAGCTCCTTACGTCGTGGTTCGAATCCCACTGTGGGACATGGGGACCTGTCCTTCCGATGAGAACGTATAAAACAAGGTCCTGTGTCGCTTTAGGTGCAGGCACAAAAAAGATCCCTCCCTGCTCAAAGGCCCTAAGTGCCGATTATAAGACAATTAATGTTAAATAATGGTGCCGGTTATGATTTCAACAGTTTAAATTAGGAAATAAAAGTGTGTAATTACATGAAAAATTTCTGATATTCAGTACATGTAGCTGCAGATTGTTATATAAGTTCTTAAAATTTCGATTCCGTACATACGATGCGGGTTTATTACTACTTACATGTTCATTGTATAGTCTGCTACTGATATTTTTAAAATCACGGTACAAAATTAAAATGTTAGCACACTTTTCTAAACATTTTCAGGTTTTGAATAAATTATTCCCAAAATTTAAAATTTATTGCTTTAAAATTTTGAATAATTTTTTCAACCTGTAATAAAAATGGGCATTGTGCAAGCCAAAGTCACTTATGAAGTTTACAGGTGCGGGGATACTTATCGAGGTTTAGTCCATTTCATTGAGTATAATTCTAATTAGATCCTTATGAAGATTTTCTTTAAAAGTTTAAAAATGAAATAGCCACGGAAAAATCTGTGACAAAAAATGTGTTTGGGAAAATTTGTGTTGTAAACAGATTTATTTGTGTGTTAAAAGCACAAAGAAATATAGGCTTGTGCATTTAAATCAATATTGGTTAAGTTAACTAACCGCAGATCGCCAGTCCTTACACTATGAATCTTGTAAAATTAGATTTAACATTTGACCTTGGGTCAAGGTTACTGCACTTTCTTATGAAAATAACCTTTTCTTCTCACCATGATCCTCCTTTGAGTTTTAAATTTAAAAAGTTATGCTTAAACATTTTTTCTCTTCAGTGACCTTGATTTGCCAGAAAGACCTTTGATAAAGGGTACATAACCCTCCAATCATAAGTAATCTATGTTTCAAGTAAGAGCCTCCTATGATTTTCACTTACTAGTTCATAACCTGGAAGAGAACATATTTCTTCTGTCAGTGACCTTGATTTTAACAGAATAACCTTGGCTCTTTGTCAAGACAAACCCTCAATCTGAAACAACTTTTAGAAATTCATAACTCTGACAGGTGTTTTACAACTTTTCTGTCATTGGCCCTGAATTTGTTGAAATGACCTTATTAAAGTCATCTGAAAACCGGCACTTAAAAATTTGATAAAGTTGAACTTAAACAAATATAGTAAGAATGAAAAAATACTATTTTCTGAGTCAAAATCGTAAAAAAAACCTTTTTATCACAAGCAATCTCTGTATCAAGTATAGCTTACAAATTCTCATTACATATAAATGAATGCAACAAAAATTAATTCTTTTTCAAGTGATCTTGAATTTCCCCTAATATTGCCTTGAATAAATACAATGACACATCCTAGGATCATTTGAAATCTTTGTATCGAGTACAAGCTTCTGGTTTCTTTATGTTATAGCCTGGGATTCTGGGGAAAAATTTCAGGGACAGACAGAAATATGGACAGTTAAACAGACCGTTTCATTCCAGTCCCATCCCCACTACCCCCCAAAAACACAATCACTTTGCAAGGGAAAACTTATATGATTTTAAAAAAAGTAATCTTTTTTATATCAGGAAGCTTTCATAAATATGGTTTCTTATCTTTCCCTGAAGGTCTAAGGTATTTCATAAGAATAATATTTCAAAACGACCCCCTTTTTTTTTAAATGACCGTTTTCTTCATTGTTTTCATTTCATATCCCCCAAGGTTGCCGCATAACCCTGATTAGAGAGACTGCTCTATAGTCGCAAGGTAAGGATCAGCTCCTTACGTCGTGGTTTCGAATCCCACTCTGGGACGTGGGGGCCTGTTCTTCCGATGGAAACCCTATAAAACAAATTCCTGTGTCGGTTTAGGTGCTGGCCAAAAAAAATCCTCCCTGTTCAAAGGCCCTATTAAGTGCCGATTATAAGACAATTAATGTTTAACTATGGTGTCGGTTATGATTTCAACAGTTTAAATTAGGAAATAAAAGTGTGTAATTACATGATAAATTTCTGATATTCAGTACATGTAGCTGCAGATTGTTATATAAGTTCTTAAATTTTCGATTCCGCACATAGATGCAGGTTTACTACTACTTACATGTTCATTGTATAGTCTG
>NW_026923882.1:0-22775 GCF_032062105.1 Saccostrea cuccullata
CACATTCCTTAAACTTTCTCCCAGGATGACTTGGCACAAATTAGCAAAATTTTATCAAGTTTTTAGATCTAAACCAGTGATCGAATAAATCTTCTTTCTCTCGTGAAAATTTCCAAAAAAGGATTATCAAACTTCCTATACTTTCTGAATTTTTGTCTATATTCTTCAGGTATCATTCATATGCTTTTAATATTGCTGCTTTGACCTTCTCATAGTCTGAACTTTCAGCTACCCCTAGTGCAGAGTATACCTCAGCTGCTTTGCCAACCAGTACACTTTGTAACATTGTTGCCCAAAACGTGTTGTGGCCATTTAAGATTCTCTGCATTTTTCGAATTGGGGAAAATATTTGTCTACAGATTTTTCTTAAATTTAACTAACCTAATATTTTTTGCTGCGTCAAATTCATTCTTGACAAATGACGGTTCTGGTTGGTGCTGTAATCTTAATTTCTCTAACTCAAAGTGCTCTTGTCTTTCTAATTTGTCTAATTCAAATTTTCGTTCACGCTCTCGTTCTTTTTTTTAATTTTGTTAATTCAAATTTTCGTTCACGCTCTCGTTCTTCTCTTTCTAATTTTTCTCTTTCAAATCGCATTTTCTCTAACTCTAATTGAAATGTTTTCTGCCATTTTATAAGAGCCTAACTCTGATTTAACTGTATATTTGGAAGATCGATTTTTAAAAGATGTTTTCTTCTACTAGTTTGTTTGCAACCTTAATTCTTATGTCTTGCTTTCTCTGAGAGGATTTCACATCTAACCCAAAATGCAAACCTAATGCGATCAAGTCATCCTTTTTTAACGTTAAAAAACCTGAACACTTGGTGAACCAAAAAAGTAGTGACCGAAAATACCATGTTGATTTTTGCTGGCTTATAATCAAATTTAACGGTTCAATAAACAAAATTTTGACAATAAACTGCAAAAGTGCAAGAAATTCTTTATCCCGGACGAGCCCCCAAAATTTTGTTATGGGCAAAATTTCCCGAAATGCCAGCAAAGATCAATAGCACAGTTTAAACTTAACAATAATTTATTTACAGTAATATATAATAAATATATCAAACATAAAGTACAAACTTAGCAAGAATCTAAAAATACATACATAGAGTGTTTTTGCCAAAAATGTCCCAGTGAAAATATATCCCATCTATATCTCAATAGTGCTTATACGACAAAGTATTGTATTTGCATCGAATTGACAGGGTATTTATATAGTATCATAAATCTAGAATATTCTAGAAATTATTAAAACATGATATTACTGGAACAATCTGGAGCCCTGCGAACGATCATGAATAATTCATGAATTTCCTTAATTTTTCATGAATTTATTCATGAAATGTTCATGAAATGTTCATGAAGATCCTATGAACTTATTATTGGACATTTTCAAATCATGAATTTTTATTCATGAAAGAAAATTATGAAATTCATGAATATTTTTTTTCATGAATAATTCATGAAAGTAATTTTCATGAAGATTCATCATTTCAAGAATGTCCAATAATAAGTTCATAGGATCTTCATAACTATTCATGAATCATTTGATGAATTTTTTCAGGAATGTTCATGAATGAATAAAATTCATGAACCATTAGCATTCATGAATATTCTTGCTTATTCGTAAACAAAAAATAAATATTATTATTTATTCATGAAAATGCATAAAGTCATGCTAAAAAAGTAACAGTAGATGATTTATAATACAGCATCTTGAAAGATTTTACAGAAATGTTGTTTGTTTTCCAACCATGGCAACAAAATCTTTGTTAAAAAAATTAAAATAGACAATTCTGACACATTAAACCATAGAAAATGAGTAATGTAGTTCATCCTGGTGTAAGTATAAAAAATTTCAATTCAAATGCAACTCTTTGCAGAATGTTTAACCTTATTTGGTCAAAAGGAGAGGGGGATCCTTCCTCAGCATGTTTCAAATTGTGTTTTAATGCCAGAAATTGAACAGTATTTAATTCCAGTCTAGGAAAGACGTTTGTTCAGCACCAGGTTAACAGTTTTCAGTGCTTTCAAGCAGTTCAACAGAGGTGGTCAATTCAAAAATCCTTATTGTCTCTCCAAGTAGAATTTCCAGAATTTCATCATTTGGATCCTTTGATTGAATATCATTCATATTTTCATTTCTTTTTTTGTTTCTTTTAAAGAGCTAGATTTTTTATTTTTTGTGCAGCCAGAGTTTCTTCTCTTCTGCTCATCAACATTTGTGAACTGCTTCTTTTTTTCCTTCAAAAAGAAAGATTTTTGAAAGTACCCATGATTGTAAAACATAAGACTTTTTTGTATTTTCTTGCGCATTTTAGTTTCATTTAATTTTGCATCAGAGACACTTCCAAATTAAAAAATTCTGAGTGGAATTTATGCCTATTTTCTTGGACCACCATTTTGTAGATCAATCGGGCCCTTGAATGTTTTGAGTATAGTCTATAATTAATGTATGTTATATGGTCGGATCCAAACTCAAAGCAAAGTTAGACAAAAATAAATTGCATTAAAAAAAAAGAGACATATTAATTTATCATAATGTGCTTTAATTAGTTGTTATTTTACAAATAGACAGTAACATTTACAGACAGATTTCTGACTCAGTGACTGTCTCCATTTTTTGTCACTCACCAGTTATGAAGTAGATCGATCCTATGTATAGTCTTCCTTCTTCATATTCTGTTATTTTCTTAAAAAGTTGACAAAGATCAGTGACTGTACTGTTTATTGGACACACCTTGTGAGAGGGTGAAAAACTACAAATTACAAAAGCATAATAAGAATTTGACAAAATATCAAAATCATAAGCAATCATACAAAATTAAATGCGTAACTTTAACATGTGAGCTGAACAGGCCTATGCCTATCGCATGCTGAAAATGTGCGGTTTTACAAAACATTGTAGTTAAGGAATTTAAACATGATAAAATATATTGCATAATACTGTTAGATACAGATGATCAAGTTAGATATATTTTCAAGTAAAACAATATAAAACTTACTCCTTATGGAGGCCAACATCACCAAACTTCACAGCCAAAACGCCAGGCAAACAGCATGGCTACCATAATTAGTATAAACAGAATATTGAACCCGATCGAAATAAAATCATGCAATACGAAAACGGCACAGTGACTATGCAAATAATAGATCACAAATACTGATTCTTCCACACTACAATTCCCACTTCCAACGTCTCGCGCGTTTTCAAGTTTGCGCCTATTCAAAAATGTACGGTAGAGCTAAGAAATACCTTAGTTTCGAATTTCCAAGATTTCTGTTTAAAAAAAATTACAAACACTATCTGAATAACATTTCACTGAAAATACAATATTTTATATCAAAATAAGTTTTATCAATGAAGAATTCGATTTTTTTACGTCATGAATTATACATGTATTGACTTTTAGTTTCGTATAGCAAGTATGGCGGCCCCCTATGACATGATTATAACAATCTCTTGCCCTCAGACAGAATATTCTGAGCTGTGAAGACGCATAGGAGAATTAAAACTACAAAATACGAATGTGGATCATAGGTACTTTACAACCATGCTGTCTTTGCTCTATCATTAACGCACGAAGCAAGGGAAACTTTTGACATTTTAACTACACCAAAATTGAAATGTATGTAGCGTTTCGATCCAGGAATAATACGGTACAGTACAGACAAGTGATATAATTTTTAAGTTGTTAATAATATATATAAAACGTTTTTTACGAAGCTCACTAAGTTCATTTTCCATAATGTTACATTTTCCAACAAATTGTTTAAAGTTTGATATTGTAGAAAATTCGGTCGAACAAAGTTGTGTGATGAAAAAAATTATTAAAGCACATTATGATGAATATAACTGTTTAATTTAAATTATGAAGAAACACAAGTAATGAATTTGAAAAAAAAATGCTGTCAATTGTGATACAGTGTTTGTTAAATTAAAATCAAATAAAAACACTAAATGTTTAGAGATTTCATGTTTTTTTTTTAGATGGTGAAAGAATTATTATTAAACATATATTATACTAGGGGCTTGTTCAACAATTGCATCTGCATGCAAAAGTTGTATTATGAGAGTATTGAGTATTTTCTGTTAATCATTTTTGTCAATTATTTTAGTCTTCATGAAAATTCATGAACATTCATAATACCTTGAACTCTACATTTTTTCTGTTTTTAAAATGAAAATAATCAATATTCATATATATTCATCATCTGTTCGTGAACTACATTTTATGAATATATTCATGAATAAAGTTCATGAACCATCTTTATGAACCAGTCATGAACCAGTCATGAACACATCATGAATGTTCATGAACGATTCATAAAAGTTCCTGAAATCATGAATTTCACCTCGCAGGGGCATACACAAAATTTAAGAATGTTCTAGATCAAATGACCGAACATGTTGACCACCCTGGAATTTTCAAGAAACTTAATGTTACTAATTATATACATAATGAAACAATACACATCTCACAACAATACCACGAAGTATTGATATAAGATTGAGTAGCCTGACTTCACCATTAACGGTAATATTCTAAAACAAGTTTTCAACACCCTATATTTTATAATTTTAATTTTAATACCGAATTATCGAGTCTTTCTAAATATTACAATGTACTGTAAACCTATTACATTTGGCGCTGTATTCTTTTTAGCGTTTTTGGCGGACAAAAACTTCCGCTAATTCAAGTACAACGCTAAATGTCTTAAACATATAATTTATACATTAATAAGCAAATTAATAGATGCGCTAAATCAAATCTGCGATAACTTGTTCAAAAATCACTTTCCGCCAAATATTGTACACGCTAAATATAATTACAGTACTTGAAATGAAACGTAGATACGAGAATTACGAGGGACGTACAATAAATAAAGTCATCAGCTCGATGACATACAACATAGAAATCATATGACATTAAGCTTGACTCGAGATATCGCGCGGAAACGAAAGTGTTATAAAAGACAGAATTTGCGAATTTATGACCTTGACCTTTGACCTTTTGACCTCAAAATCAATTTCTTCTTTAGTCCATAGGGAGTTGCTATGCAAAATTTCATTGCGAAAGCTCAAAGGGTTCTCGAGATATCGTGTGGAAACGAAAACGTTACAGACAGACAGAAAGACGGACGGACGGACAGACCAAAAATTAATATGCCCCACTTTTCAAGCGGGGACAAAAAAAAAGTACAACAAATCATAGGATCTGCAATATTCCAGTATACGAAGGGCCGTACTCAAAAATGTGTTCTAAAAACAATTAGAAATTGAACTAGATGAGATCTCGTTGCGAGCAACGAGTAGGTCTTCCGTTGAATTTCTCGATAAGATGAGATGTGATTTTGACTGAGATATTCGTTTAAAGAGAATGACATTGAGTTTTCCCTCATTAAAGTTAAAGTTTCTCATTTTTATCACGATATTCTGAACATCTTTTGTTTGATAAGGCTTATGAAAATACTCCCCCTTTCCGAGACATAAAGCATAAAAATATAGCATTTTGGTCCCTTGTGACCCCTTATTACGTAACATATGATAAAAATATTAACATATATTGTTGCAATTCGTTAAGATGAACACTTTTGCCCTTGTAGTGTATAACAAAATATTGATCATTAGAGAGTTATAGATAAAAGAATATTGGCCCCTCTGAGCCCCTTTTTCTTGATATCAAATGAAAGGTCTTGTGATTTTGATGATTTTTTGTTCAACACTTATTCAGAGATTTCTACTCGTTGTGGAGATATGCTAAATAAAAATATTTAGGGGTCACTTTTTCAAGTCCTTAATGGGACTGTTTTACAAAAATTCAAAGTATGCATATTGTTAAGAAAATTTTCTGACCATCTTTTGTTCAATGTAGCTTATCAAAATATTCCCCATTTTCGAGATATAAAGCGTCAAAGATATGACATTCTGCCCCCTTGTGACCCCTAATTACGCAACATATGATCAAAATTATATCATGTATTGTTGCAAATCGTTAAGCTAAACACTTTTGCTTCAGTAATGTATATCAAAATATTGTTCATTAGAGAGTTATAGATAAAAGACTTTTGGTCCCTCTGAGTCCATAATTTGAGGGGTCAGCCCCTTTTTCTTTATATCAAATGAAAGGTCTTGTGATTTTGAAGATTTTTTGTTCAACACTTATTCAGAGATTTCTACACGTTGTGGAGATATGCTAAATTTTTTAAATATTTGAGGGCCACTCTTACGAGTCCTTAATGGGGCCGTCTTACAAAAATTCAAAGTATGCATATTGTTTAGAACATTATTCTGGTCATCTTTTGTGCAATATTGCTTATCAAAATATTACCACTTTTCGAGATATAAAGCGTCAAAGATTTGACATTCTGCTCCCTTGTGACCCTAATTACGCAACTTATGATCAAAATTGTATCATATATTGTTGCAAATCGTTAAGCTAAACACTTTTGCTTCAGTAATGTATAACAAAATATTGTTCATTAGAGAGTTATAGATAAAAGACTTTTGGTCCCTCTGAGCCCTTAATTTGAGGGGTCAGCCCCTTTTTCTTGATATCAAATGAAAGGTCTTGTGATTTTAAAGATTTTTTGTTCAACACTTATTCAGAGATTTCTATTCGTTGTGGAGATATGCTAAATGGAAATATTTAGGGGCCAACCCCTCAACTCCTTAATGGGGACGTTTAGCAAATAATAAAAGGTTGCATATTGTTTAGAACATTATTCTGGCCATCTTTTGTTCAATATAGCTTATCAAAATATTCCTCCTTTTCGAGATATAACGCGTCAAAGATTTGATATTCTGGCCCCTTGTGGCCCCTAATTACGCAAGATATGCCTGAAAGTTTACTATATATTGTTCCAAATGATCTAAAATTTAAAAATATTGAAAACTCGAGCAGAAAAAATGATAAAATTTTTGGTCAAACGGGGGATCGAACCCAGGTCGCCCGCGTGACAATCCAACGCGCTAACCATTTAGCCATTGGAATTACCGCTTCGCGTTTTCAAATGCAAATATCTCGAGATCGGCTTTTTTGATTTTCAAACAAATTACATATTTCGCTTCTGCAAAAGGGTCTCTATTCAAATCAAAATTAAAAATATTAAAAATCAAAAGTTGAAAAATTTCGTATTTTAAATTCGCTTCCGGTAGCGACCGGAAGTATTGACATCGCACGAAAAGGTGATTCTGCAACGCTATAAGTCATGAACTATCATCTCCAAATAGTCTCCAGTTCATATCTTAAGCAGTTTTCGCTAGTAAGTAAGAATAAGACAAAATTGCAATTTAAAATCAGAAAATTGTCCATATCTCACGATCGGAAGTGACGTCATAAAAACGCTTAAAAACCGCGTGCACAAAATCGGTTGGAAAAAAAAATAATAATAGGGAAAAAAGAAACCGAAGAATAACAAGAAGGTCTTCCGTTGGAGACGGAAGACCTTAATCAAAATGTTATAGACATGTGTTTAATTAAAAGAGAATATTTTAGTTAAATCATTAAGATAAAATCATAAAAAAGGGATTTTTTTTTTCTTTCCGAGCCCCGATGACATTATTTTTTGAACGCCCCTCGTATTTTATTTGATTGTTGTGTCAAACATTCCTTTTATTCGATTTCAGAGAGAAAGACGAGAAGACAATTTTTTGCGATCCGTGTTTATACGACAATTTACAAAGCGTTGCAACGCATTTCTGCAAAACATGTGAAGTTCCTGAACCGCAGTGCCAAGATTGTGCGAAGCAGCATCTACGACAGCGATCAGGAAGAGGGCATATTTTGTGTGACGACATTAGAAATTTAAAGTCACAAAAATCAAATTTGCCCCCTTTAGAGTAAGTAAAATGAATCAATGAAACTAAAAATAAAAAACCCAATGCAACGTTTATTTAAACAGTAAATAAAATTTAAAGGTAATATGAAACTTTTTGGACTAATTAGCATAATAAGACATGTAAACAAGTTTTGGTTCTTTTCTATATTAAAAATATGTACGCTCTATAAAGAACAATTTTCATTCTTCAGGGCGGATGCTCCGTTACAACCGGATCCTAAGGTATTGAATTCACCGAAAGTAATGATGAAGAAGTAAAGAAATAATCATTCATATTAATTTAAAGAATCATCTTCCTGTTATAACCATTGTTTGATATTGATGAAATCCTTATGTGTATAAATTAAAGTCGCTTAATGAAGAGAATCAGGGGACATGAATGTGAAGAAAAGATAGGCATGGAGAAATATCAAGAACAAGACAAACCAAACATCATAGGCGCTCCCCATTTTTGAATGTGATAAAATGATACTCTACAAAGGTCCACCTCTCTTGATTTTATAGGGTATACTCGGTCTATGAAGGCTATCATTTCGTCATCTACAAAATTACACGGGAAGTGCCTATTACGAACATTACCTCCTCTACATTGCAAACGGTGGAAGACATAGGTATAGCGAATCTATGGAAGCCGGTAGGTGCCAGGTAGAAAAAAAAATTATCTGGTGGCCGCCAGATAAAATATTTTTCTACCTATCGGCTTCCGTTCAAATTGAGTGAAATTATTTTTAGAGATTAGAATGGCATAGTGAACACTTTTCCACCAGGATAAATGTAGGTTTCGCGATTTTCTAATTCAAAATTGAATTCTGAGTATATTTTGGTGCTTTCAAATATGTAAAATGTACTTATACAAGAAATGTTTGAGATTTTGTGTGAATTATTGGTGTGTGAGTCACACAGACTCAAAATTTTAATTTGTAAGGAATGTTAAAGACAAATAATTGCAAAATGCAAATATACAAAAATGGTATTCAAATTAAATTCACTGTTGGCTTAGAAGAAAACCCAGCGAATGTAAATATTGAAACATGCTGAGCAATATGTTTAGTAAAATTTCAATCAGCTACCCAGGAAAACGGTACTTATTAAATTATATGATCAAGTACTTGAGATATTTTACACAAACGAACCCTGGATTCTCAAAATAATATATTTCTACTCACAATATCAAAATTATGTGTGCTGTTAATTAAGACTGGTCGCTTTATCAAAAATTCATGCATTTTTTTCAGATCCCCGGGAAGCCAAAATCTTTAAAAATCAAATCCGATGTTATGGAGCTTTGTTGGGAAAAACCATCAGAAAAAGTTGATCATTACCAAATTCGGTATAAGAGTTTGAACGGCAAAGAAAAATGGAAATTTGTTGAAACCGATTCCGATGAAAATCATGTAACTATAACAGGACTTATGGCAAATACACAATATATATTTCAAGTGAGAGGAATTTTTGGGGGATGAGGAAGGACGTTATGGACCAGTAAATGAGGATCTTTCGACAACAAAGTCATTGGCAACAATGATGTTAGAATCTTCAATTCTTGTTAATAAAAATGATCCTTCGAAATATCAACTTCCTGTTCAAGAAAATCAAAGAGCTAGAAACCCTCAAGCAAGAACCAGGCAATTATTCTTAGGTATTTTTAACATAATCAATCTGGTAATCTCTTATGCTCATCTGAGCTGAAAGCTCAAGTAAGCTTTTCTCATCACCCTTTGTTTGTCGTCCGTCCGTTTATCCGTCAATCTCTAAATTTTTCACATATTTCAACCTCTTAAAAACCACAGAAAAAGTTTAGCCAAACTTGGTATAAGGCGTTCTTAGGTAAAAGAGAGTTTAAATTATTAAAATAAAGGACCAAGCCCTTTTCCACCCTCTTCCGCAGAAATGAGATATGCGATACTTATTTATCCAAATCGTGATCCCCGGGTTTTTGCGGGGCTACAGTAGGGAAATCAAATTATTAAATTGAAATACATGTATAAGAAAAATCTTTTCTCCGTATTCTCCGTATCAAGAACCACGGGGCCAGTAAAGTTAACAATTATGCAGAAGCATTCTGGGCTAGTTGATATTCCCACGAACCGATCTACATGACCATAAAATGCTGATACTTATGTGGAAGCATTAAGGGATAGTGAAAATTCCAAATCATGACCCCTGAGGGTAAGACGGGACCACAGTAGGGATTACAAGTGGGTAAATCTGGTAAGGACAGCGTATAGGTAAAGTTACTCAGGTGAGTGTTGTGGTTCTCTTATATTTTACATCATATGTTAAAACATGCATAAACTATTATATATAATGTACAATTTGTCTTCATCTTATTGTACCTAAAACAATATTAATCAGGCAAACTCAATCATGGTTATACTGAGGAGAAAACCATTATGCTAGTTGGAGCAACAGGTTCCGGAAAAAGCACATTAGTAGATGGCATCATTAACTACGTTTTAGGAGTGAGTTTTGAAGATCCTTTTCGATTTACAATGGTTACACTGGAAGATGAAGAAAAGAAAACTCATAATCAGGTATTTTATCTGTAATTGGAAATAATTACTAACCTACCCTTACTATATTAAATGAATGAGCTATTTTACATATACAAGGTGTGCTGCCAAAAATGATTACAAAACGCTACCCTTTTTGGCATGTGTATTCTGTTTTTTCCGGTGTAATTATATGTACAGAATTTTTAATTATGAAGGTTCAGTCAAATGCGTGCATCTTAGACCAAAACGAAATCTAAATGTGATATTGCAATTGATTTACATAATAACATAAAAGAAAAATGTTCAAATTATGATTTCCCTGGATGTGATTTGGCCACCGTCGTAAATGTGAAGGGATTTTCAGATATTTTGAATTCTGCTGAAAAGTCTAAGAATTAAAATGTTGATTTAATGCATTGGTGTAAACAATAACCATACAGAGCAGAATTTTTAGCGAGAATTCAATTTGGCCTAATTAAAGAGGGTACTGAGATTGCTAAAATTGAATATTATTAAAAATCAATTGTGATTTACCCCAGTATTTGTAATTCAGCGAAATGATCAAGAATAATTCTTGAACTTTTAAAAAATTTTTTTGAATTATATTCTTGAATCTGCTCATGAATTGTTCATGAAGATCCCATGAAGTTAAAATTGGTCACTCATGATTTCATGGATTTTATTCATGAAATCCAAAATCAAGAATATTCAAGAATAGTTTGTTGTTCATGAACAAACTTGGATTTTTTTTAATTGCCTGCAAAATGATCAAGAATAATTCTTGAACTTTCAAGAAAAGTTCATGAATTTTTTTCTTGATCTTTCAAGAAAAGTTTATGTAGTTGATCCAAAAGTTCGTGGAATTTCTTTCTAAAATTTTATCGTGATTTGATGAAATCAATCAACAGGCATATTCATAATACTAGTATAGAGTCATAATACAACAATATTGGAAAATTTCACTACTTTCCAATTACCAATAAGGTCACACGAGCTTTCTGAAAATGGATAGTTGGGAAACCCGGGGGAGACTTCGACGTAACGTCAAGTTAGATATGTCACGTCACGTTATAGAAGCATCTCGCCCAAATGTCCAATTATAATACGTAATTCTACAAAATGCTGCCTTTTTCTCCATTTTTTTTTCTCAAAAAAGCCTGAGTATCCTCTCGCGCCAACTTTTTTTACTCATATTTCAAAAATACTACCCATCTTTCCATATGATGTTCAAATTTCAGTAGCAATGTCAAGAACAGTACGGCAGCCGACAACGTCCATTAACGCTTTTAAATTGTCTAGGGGGATACGTACTTAAACAGAACCTCTAAAAAGCGACCACACCTTTTATCAATGTCCATGGAAGTTCTGTTTGTTTAAATTTCTTATGCCTCTGGAAAACCAGTAACTAAATGCATTTTTTCCAAGCCTATGTCAATAATATACGCGTGTAAGATAGAGTAAGATAGAGTGATCCTGGGAATTTCACAAAACGTGTGACTTGACCGAAATTTGACGTTATCTAACAACTTAAAGATGAGTAATAAATCATCAACTTATAAACTAAATATCCAGTTAAATCAGTAAAACTCTCACACAAATGTTTAGAAAAGATCAAGCAATCGTAATAATGACATAATTTTCGTTTTATACCACATATGGCGGTTTAATTCTTATTTTACGAATTAAGAATTTAAATGATAATAAACGCGTTAATGTCTCCCCCGCATTTCCAAACAACCGTTTCTATGGCAACTGCCATAAAGGTACTATCGAAGATATTTAAAATGGTTTTTTTTAATTTAAAATATTCATCAAGTGTCTATATTTTCATTTGTAACTTTCAACTAATTCCACTGAATAATAAATAAAATATGAAGAAATTCCACGAACTTTTGGATCAACCCTCGTATTAATAAGTTCAATGCATTTTCATGAACTATTCATGAATAATTTGTAAAAGTTATATAGGAATATTCATGAACTATTCTTGAATGTTTTTGCTTCTTTGTAAACAAAAATGTAATAAGTTATGCAAAATGAAAAACTGTAAAAGAAGATATTTTATAATATATCATCTTGAAAGATTTCAAAGAATTTATTTTCCAATCATGGTAACAAAATCTTTGTTCAAGTAAACAACTCTGATAAGTGATAACGATAATAAATGAATTATGTAGATC
Source organism: Saccostrea cuccullata (assembly GCF_032062105.1). Taxonomy (NCBI): domain Eukaryota; kingdom Metazoa; phylum Mollusca; class Bivalvia; order Ostreida; family Ostreidae; genus Saccostrea; species Saccostrea cuccullata. Next base: position 12,519 of record NW_026923882.1, read on the forward strand.
ATTCCTGGTAAAATTATGAAAAATGTCAATTCAAATGCGTCTCTTAGCAGAATCCTTAACCTTACTTGGTCAAGAGGAGAGCGGGTTCCTAAAAATACTCAGTATATTTCAAAGTGTGTTTTCATGCCTAAAATGGAATTATTTTTAATCCAAGTCTGGTAGAAAAGTGTATTCGGCAATTAGGACATCAGCTAAAAGGGCTTTCAATGATTTTGAGCAGAGGTGGTCAATCAAAAAATTCTTATTGGCTTTCCCTGTGGAATTTCCAGAATTTCATCACTTGGATCCTTTGATCGAAAACTATTCATATTTTCATTTCTTTCTTTTGTTTTTCTTCAAGAGCCTGGATTTTTTTGCAGCCAGAGTCTTCTGATCTAAACTTATCAACATTATCTGTGAACTGCTTCCTTTTTCCCTACAAGAACAAAGATTTTATGAAATTGCTCATGAATGTGAAAATTTAAGACTTAATTGTATTTTTTGCATATTTGTTTCATTTAATTCTGCATCATATCAAAGTATTCCGAGCGGGAGTTTAGCCTGTTTCCCTTGCCCGCGTTGTTGTAGGTGAACAGGATTATGAATGTTTTGATCCTCAATCTTTAATTATTGAATGTAACGTAATTTGGTTGGATCCCTACTCATTACAAAGTTTGGCAAAAATTTCATTAAAAAAAGACACAACTTTTACAAATAGACAGTAACATCTACAGACAGATATATCACACATTCACATGATTCAGCGATTGCGTCCATATTTTTATTTCTTTTTTTTTTTTTTTTTTGTATATCATCACTCATATCTGAAGTTATGAAGTAAATTGATCCTCTGGATATTCTTTCTTCGTATTCTGTTATTTTCTTCAAAGGTTGACAAAGAATGACTACGCTCATAATCCTTCCACTCTACCGATTCACTTTCTAACGTCTCGCGCGTTTAAAAGTTTTCGCCTTTTAAAAAGTGTAATGCAGAGCTAATAGTAAGAAATAGTTTCGGATTGCCAAGATTTTTGTTTAACAAAAAATAACAAACACTATCTGTATAATTTTTCACTGAAATTATTTTTTTAAAAATTAATATGTTATCATTTAATGATTAAGATTTTTTTTACATTATACATGTAGAGCCATAGTTTCGCATTGTAAGTATGGCCGCCTCCATATATCAGGAGGACAACAAATATCTCTTGGAACCACTCGCCCTCAAACTGAGTACCCTGAGCTATGAAAGTTTGTAGGAGAATCTCAGAATAGACTACAAAATATGAATATGGATCATGTCATAGATACAATCATGCAGTCTATGCTGTATCATTTACACGCGATAGACAGAAAAATGTAACTTTAACTGCATCAAAATATAAAGCGTTTCGACCCAAGAAAAGTACGGTACTGTACGGACAAGAGATATGATTTTTAGTTGTTAATAGATTTATGATACGTTTTTACAACTTAAGGTAGATCGCGGGTTTACTGTTTGCCTGAAAACATACTCTGAAAATTTGTCAACTGAACCCTCTCGTTTCAGATTTTACTTTCTGAATTTTTTGTGAGATTCATCTGCGTGGTTATATTGTTATCGCATTTCAAAGGCACTAATGTTGATGAGAACTGGTGACGCTGTTACAATGAAATATATAGTAAATGCGCCTTTCTCGTCTGTAAACGCATTTCAAAACCACGCTTATAATATAAAAACGGCGCAGACAAATTTTATATTACTCGACACAATGGAACTGAGATAAATTTAGAATCGATCTATTAAAAAAAATTAATATGTGTTCTCGCTCATTTTCTCGCAAAAAAACTTAAAAGTTTTACGAATTTGTAACAAACGTATATAATTTTATTAAGACGTTATATAACGTTAGTGCGACGTCATTATTTTCGTACGTCTCAGAATCACGATGCAATCAACAATTCACTGAAAATAAAACATGTTTTATCCGCATTTTCAATTTTTAATTCATTGGCAATAAATGTTCAAGTAAACATTGTCATAATTTATCTAATTTGTCACACTTTTTTCAATGAAACACAGATTCATATTATTTGAATAAATTTTGACCTTTCATATTTTAACGTTATGTTAATTCTTAATTTAATTTAGTATTGATTAGTTATTGATTGATCCTTTATCTTTTATTACATATAAATAGATATTTTTACAGACAAAACAAGCTTTAATGTACTGATGGAAATACTTTTTGCTTGTTTGTAGTTGATACTGTAAACGTAGTAAGGTTTTTACGTCGAATCCTATTGTGACGTCAGCAAACCCGCGATCTACCTTAATTGTTTAAAGTTTAGCAATAGAGAAAATTGGATCGAACAAAGTTGTGTCGTGAAAAATAAGATTATTTAAAGCACAATATCAATATAGCTGGCTAATTTAAATGATGAAGAAACATTAGTAATTCAATATGAGAAAATGCTGTCAATGATAATGCAGTGTTTGTTTAATTATAATCATAATTTTATTATAATCTCCCTTCTACATGTATACAGTTCATAACAGATTTTAATTATCTTGAAGAATCTAAGTTATCAATTACATAGAGTAGAAAATAGTGATTTTAACCTCTTATGTTCTCCTACTCGGCTCTGATCCCATATTTTCAAAATCAAAACAATAGCATGTTATTAATTATACCAGGGGCTTGTTCAACAATTGCATCTGCATGCAAAAGTTGTATTATGGGAGTGATGAGTCAGTTTTCTTCAACCTGAAAATTACCAATATTCATATTTGTTCATGAACTACATTTTATGAATATATTCATGAATAAAATTTATGACCTGTCTTTATGAACCAGTCATGAATCTGTTATGAATAAATAATGAATATTCATGAAGGTTCATAAAAGTTCCTGAAATTATGAATTTCATCTCGCAGGGGTGCTTCTTTGGTGAGCACTTTAAAATTGACAAAACTACTTTTCTTTTGAAATAAAATACTAATTTAAAGTAACTACATTTGCGTCTCGCTAAATTTTCCACTTGTATACAGTATTTGAGATCAAATACGTAAGATTTTACCTAAATCTTCATAATATTTTATGTAACTTTTAAGGAGGAAAGATTAGGCTGAAATTTTTGTCAAGTGTTCTTGTCATATTTAGAATTTCTATTAACAAGTTAATATTGTATTGAATTTTGATATCACGAAATTTACCTCCACAGGCCATGTCTCAGACAGAATGGATAACGGTATATAGAATTGCTCCAACTGAAGGAAGTCGACTCAACTACATGCTTAACATCATTGATACCCCAGGGTTTGGAGACACACGAGGAAAAGAACGTGACCACGCTATTGTAGATCAAATAAGACACTTGTTTTCCGCACAAGGTGAACAAGGTGTCCTCTACATCGATGCTGTTTGCTTTCTTGTTAAAGCTCCTGATGCACGTCTTACTGTCGTGCAAAAGTACATATTTAGCTCTATCATGTCTCTGTTTGGAAAAGACATTGAATCAAACATATGCACGCTAATTACATTTGCTGATGGTGCACAGCCCCAGTACTTGCTTCTCTAAAAAGTCTAATCTGCATTTCGGTGCGACTTTTCAGTTCAATAATTCGGCCCTATTTGCGGAGAATAAAAATCTAAATGACAATGCTTTGTCACCGATGTTCTGGGAGATGGGATGCAAAAGTTTTGACAGATTTTTCTTCCAAATGAATTTTTTTGAAACAAGAAGTCTCTGTCAATCAAAAAACGTTTTAGAAGAAAGAGAGCAGTTAAAAACTATTCTTTCAAATGTTCGACCCCAAGTATCAGCAGGATTGTCAAAATTGTCTGAACTAAGTGATCAGTTAGATATTTTCAACAGATACAAAAAGGAAATAGAAAACAATGAAAAGTTTGAATATCAGGTCGAAGAAACCAGACAAGAAATGGTTGACCTTCCAAAAGGTCAGCATGTTACAAATTGCCTTAACTGCAATGTCACTTGCCATGAAAAATGCCAGATAGCAGATGACGCTGAGAAAAGTGGTTGCTGGGCAATGGATAGACAAACTGGACATTGTAGAATATGCGTAGAGAAATGCATCTGGTCAGTTCATAAAAACACTCCCTACATCTTTAAATATGTTACTGAAACTGTCAAAAAAACATACGCTGAGATGAAGAAGAGATATGAAGATGCTATAGGCCAAACACTATCTCACGAAAAGTATATTGAAGAACTGACTTATGATGTGGATGATTTGTTTGAGCAGGTTTCTTCAATGATGAATGAGATGAATCGTTGCAAAACAAGACTCAAAGAGATTGCGTTAAGACCTGATCCTTTATCAGCAGTAGAGCACATCGATCTTATGATACAGTCTGAAGAAAGTGAAAAACAACCAGGATTTCCGAAAAGAGTAAAAATGCTTATGGAAATGAAAAGAATGGCCCTCGTAGACAAAGATGTGGAGAGTTTCAGTCAAAATATAAAAGTCACTCGCAAGAACATTCAATCAGCCACAGGCAAAACTTTCACTAGAAGTCGAAGAGTGCGTGTCGTAAAGGGAGGAAATGTTTTTTCGCGGGGTTTGAATTACGTGAAAAAATTATTTTAACTTTTTCACGTAAATCGTGCTTTAGTGGGTTATGACGTATGTAAATAGATGTTCTGAATAATAACAAGTTGACGTTCTGGTTGAATAAATATGATCTATATAACTGTAAAATGTGCCTGACGGACACAAACGTCTTTATCAAACTAGTTCCTCTGTTCAACATTTTTCAAAGCGATATTTGGTAAAGGATTTTGCGTCGTGCGGCCACTGGGAATAAAATTATCCGTCAATTTAATGCGATAAACGTTTTTCACACGCAATGTTGACGCTGCTTGTCAGCCTAAACGCAAATATAACTTCGTTTATATGCATAGAAAAACTATGGCTTTAATTATTTTTTTTATAATAAATACTTTTGTTAGTGAAACAATGATGCCCTTCCCCGCATGGTACATGTAGCTTTTTGTGAAGATTTTTAGCAGTTGGCAATACTACTAGGTCCAGGTCAAAGAGTAAAAAATAATGGTAGTCAGGGGAAAGCTTTATTATAAGAAAAGCACGTGTTTAAGAATGTATTTGTGAAACAGAAATGCCCATGTATTACAACTTTTGCCGAAGGTTGAAATTTCTCAAAAGTTAAAACCAAGGTCAAGGGTTGTTAAGAAAAAAATTTGTAACAAGAAGATGAAACTGGCTATCAAAGGATATGGGCAAGATGAAAGATTTGGATAAACATGCAGAGAGAGGAGTGGACAAAAAGGGGCAAAATATATACATTGTACCTCCGAATCGTCCGGGGGGGGGGGGGCTAAATATCACTATACATTAATTAGCCGTATTTTGTTAATGAATTGATTGTTTGAAATATTAATTCCCTTCAACATATCTTTACTGAATCGATGACTGGTAAAGGATGTCACTTGATGATCGAACTTCTGTTGTACTAAATCCCTTCCGTTCGTTCAATCTTTGTTCATAAAACAACAAATAGTCTCCAAGCATGACAAAATTTCATTTCATTGTAAAAAAAATAATGATAATGCGGAATTTCTCTTAATATTAGGGTCGAATTAGGATTAGCGAACTACAGTGTTTAGAACTGTGCATAGTGTCATTTCAATTCACTTTTATTTGAAAAATATTGTTAAAAAGGTGTACATTTGATACAATTCTCGCAAAAAAGAAGGCCCCAACAGTAGATTTTGCACATCATTCTTTCATTTGCATTAAAATAGGATTCTTCTCACTCAAAACTATATTTCTTGTATTGAAAATTAACGAAATTTTCACAGAATCAAGAAGACAATATTACAAAGTGATGGTGTCAGTTAGATTAGTTTTGACCGTTTTATATTAGAGTCAAGGTCATTACCCTTTTCCTGGACATTAAGAATAAAAATTACTGCATCCAATCATGCGATAAGATCTTTTTTTCAAAAGATTACATGTTTTTTTTTCTTTTTGCATAAAAAGATTTTACCATGTAGGGTCTATAAGATGATATTTCCAAATTGACACATATAGTTTAACAAAAATGGATTTTAACTAATTCGAATTTTCTCTATTTTGTAAAATTTTTAAGATATTTAAGTTATTTTTATATGCACCCTATATTTAAATGTTTCGTATTTTCACACATGGTAAAAAAAAATCATGTAGAAATACAAATGGTACAAAAACAAAAAGTTTTGACAGTTTACTAAGAATGTAAAAACACTTGAATCTACGGATTTTTGCCTCATACCTGTACTTGGAAGCGTTTAGAAGCTAACATAATTGTAGTTTGTTTGGAAAATCATATTTATTTGGTATATTTTGAAACTTAAAATAATTTTGAGTTGCAAAAAAGAAGATATTTTAAATACGCCACCATTCCGCCAAAATTTTAGTCCATGCTAGTTTTCGAACACAATTTATCATTTCTATTTAAAGTTGTACAATTGTGATAAAGAAAGAAAATGTATTTTTTTTTTAAATCTCTTTCACCTTAATATATACGACATAAAAGCAAATATACATTGAATATTTCACCTTCTCAGAAACCAGAGAAGAATCCTACCGTAAGATATTCAATAGGAGTCATTCATATATATTATGCACACTAAGCTTGAATTTTTTGCTTAAAATTGTATCTATTTTTTAAGCTAAGATTAAGAAATGTAATTTTTTATAGTCTTGTAGTTTTTATTTGTTATTATTTTACCGTCTTTAAGGTTGTTTGTATTACTGTAATCGGTCCCAGAAATGTTATTCATGTAATTCGACGATCCCTCTCTGTAGAAATTCATCCGCAACAACCATAACGTTTTTCTTGCGTGAAAATTAAACATTATAATTATGTTTCCCAAACGAAGTTGGGGAACATATTGTTTTTACTCTGTTTCTTCTTCTTCTTCTTCTTCTTCTTATTAAGGTCTTCCGTTTCCAACGGAAGACCTTATTGTTTTCGTTCGGTTTCTTTTTCCCTATTATTATTTTTTTTTCTTACCGATTTTTGTGCACGCGAGTTCTCGAAAACGGCTCGGTCGATTTTCACGAAACTTTCAGATCTGATAGATATTGGTCTGAACCTTATTGGAAATTTTTTATAAGTACGTCGTCACTTCCGGTCGTGAGATATGGACGATTTACTGATTTTAAGAGGGTCAGCTTGTCCGGGCAATCACTAAAAAATGAATGAAGATATTGACTTGAGATTTTCAGTGAAGGTAGAGGAAGGATTGCTGAATTGCTTTTTTAAGTCTATATCTTTCCAGCGCAAAAGGCGTTGAAGCTCTCTTGAGCTCGTTATAATTATTATTTTTCTGACCATCAAATTTTGTGCACGTGATTTCTCAAAGACTACTGGATGGATTTTTATGTAAATTGCAGGAACAATGTGTTGCTATCTGCAGTTATTATATCCTGGTGTTTTTTTTTGGAAATTCTTATCTGGTGCCGAGTTACGGACAATTTTCTGATTTTAAATTGACATTTTGTTCGCGGATAATCTAAAGAACGGTAAAAGATATCACTGTGAAACTTTCAGGGATTATAGATCGTGATAAGTACTATCCAAGACGCGATCTTTTGTACGTCGTCTCTACTTCCTGTCGTAATGACATGCAAAGAAAAAAAGTCAAATTTTTAAACTTTTTTGTTTTTCAATATCTTCAAATCATATTAGTTTGGTTGATAGAAACATTTCTCATTAGGCTGAATATATAATTTGTTTGTAAATTGATGAATTCGAACTCGAGATATTAACATTCAAAAGTCTGAAGCGGGATCTTAATGGCGGCGGTCTCTGTCAATTCCGACATTTCGCAATAGGGGTTTACAGAGGCAGCTGAGCGTTTGCTTGAACGAAAGTAACATAAAGAGCAATGAAATGTGTAGGGATACTTGGATAGTCACGTCGTAGGTTCGTTGCAATTCGGTGTCAAACTACATTTATTATCCAAGGTCTACTTACAAGTCTTCTTTAATTGGTTTTGGTTGTTTCTCAAAGTAGAAATAGAAAAGAATTAATGTGCAAATGAAGTACAATATCTATATCTTTTGTTTTGCATCACGGTAACACATAGCTTAAATCATAGTTATAATTAATAGTTTTTCAAGAATGTAGTAAGTAAAAAACGTGACCACTGTTTTCCCATGCACACTTGTGTCATATTAAATCAATAGAAGGGACAACTGTTACAATAAGAAAATATTTTATTTTTAAAGATAACAATTTTTCAAAGACAGTTTAATTGGCCTATATAAACATTTTATTTTCTCAATGCAAGTTATTGAACATAATGGAATCTTATTTTTTGACCCTCGTAGGGCGGTCGAGGCATTTTTTTCTCTGTGAAACACACCACCTTTTTATGAAAGTGTAAGTAGTCGGAATAGTCAACTTTCGTGACTGAAAATGAAAAATTAACCATTCATAGCTGTTTCACTGCTTTAGTGTTATTTGCCTATATACGATATGTTACATGTATGTGTTATACTTTCCACACCTTAAAATTTAGGCGATAAGAACGCTCTTTTGTTATTTGATTGAAGCTATCTCACCTATTTAAATGAACATTCCAAGAGAAATTCGCTAAGATTTACTCGATGCGTTTGGCGCGAAATTATGAATAGTGACCCTTCTTTCATAATTCCAAGACAGATTAAATGTTGCACAATTATATGTACAAACAAGTGAAGTAAGAGTAGTTGTTCAAATAGCGTAATCGATAAGCGTATTGGATTTTCACCCTAGCGACCCGTTTCAATTACCAGTGTGTCCAAAATATGTTTCATCCATTTTCAGCCCGATTTTATGGGTTATTTTTCAGAATCGGACGGAAGACCTACTCGTTGCTCGCAACGAGATCGTTTCTAGTTATTATTATTATTATTTTTCTTCTTCCTGGGAAAATTTTTTACTCGAGTGATCTTGTAAACTACACATCCGATTAAGGTAAAATGTTTTTAGGGTCAGTAGACATGTTATGTAGATTTGCCGAACGAAGGTCATTTTGCGTGCAAGTGCTTGTAAGAGCGTGCACGTGCAACACGTGAAATGACCGATTTAATTGATATAGGCGTAACTTTTTACATTTCTGATTAAATGCTTTGAAACTCATGATATAAGGATATATTAGTGGCATAGACAATATGACATGGTCAAAAAAGCAAGATCTCACGTGCATGCACGTGCCCTTCGCTCTGATTGGCTGAAACTAAAGTCTCTATATCTTTCTTGTTTTTCGACGAAATCCTATGAAATTTTGAACATAGCCATGCATTAAGATTTCCTACAACATGATATAAAGCAATTATCATGAAAACACGTGCATGCACGTGCGCTGCAATCTGATTGGTTTAAACTTTAAATAGCTAACCCCTGGTTTTCAACCAAACAGGATGGAATTTGGAACATAGATAGATATAATGAACTTCTACAAGCAGGTATGCTCACCATGCACATGCGTATACGTGCACTGTAATCTGATTGACTGAAACTTTAAACAGCTATAACTCCCTTGGTTTTCAACCAAACGGGGTGGGATTTAGAACATAAATAGATGTAATGGACTTCTACAAGTTTTGTAGAAGATATGGTCATCATGCTCATGTATGCACGTGCGTGCACGTGAAATAAGTTAAATCAAAAATACACTTGAATGAGCGTATTTTTTAATACTTTTGGATTAAATACTTTAGTATTTAGTATATTAAAATGTATAGATTGTGTAGACAAGATGATATGGTCATTACGCACATGCATTCACATGCGCACACATGCAATGCTAAAATTTGAATGAACTTGGCGTTGTTAAAATCTCAAATGCATAAATTTTGTCCTATTAAATGAAGCTTACAGGGAATATGGCACCAAAAGGGAGTTGGGGAGCGTTTGGGGAACATCTGTAACGGTTCTCGTTACAATTAGCACTAGTTTATCGTTGTTTTGTAGCAGAATTAATTAAAGATGCAATTGATGTAATTTTATTTTAAAGCTATTATTCATTGTGAGCGTTTTCAAAGAAATTCGTTTAAAGCTGTTGCTATTTTCTATTGCGGATGAATCCACTGACACATTCGGTCGCGCAAATCTGACCGATCACTAAATGACGTTCGAGCTTCGCTCGACGCCATAAAAAATAGCAATTTACGGCGCAAGATTTTTGCGCACTGGTTGGGAGAATTTTACACTTTCCAAAGGTGGTAAATCGCCTACCTTTCACACCCCAGTCGCCTCTACCGGCGATAAACGTGTTTGG
>NW_026923883.1:0-23048 GCF_032062105.1 Saccostrea cuccullata
GCCGCCATCTTGGGCCCGCTTCAGATTTTATAATATTAATATCTAGAGTTAAGACTAACCAATATTCAAACAACTTATATAGTAAGCATCAATAGAAGGGTCTCTATTAGCGTTCCAAAAAGAAATGAAAAATATTGAAAAACAATAAAGTTAGAAAATACAATTTTTTTAATTCGCTTTTGGTAAAGACCGGAAGTACTGACGACGAACGAAAGGTCGCGTCCTGGATAGTGAATATCATGATCTATAATCCCTAAAAGTTTCACAACGATATCTTTTACCGTTCTTGAGATTATCCGAAGACAAAATGTCATTTTAAAATCAGGAAATGTCCCATAACTTGGCACCGGAAGCGAATTTCAAAAAAATCTCCCGGATATATGAAATTCATATTACGACACATCCTTTCTGAAATTTTCACGTCATTCCACCCAGTAGTCTCGAGAAATCGCGTGCACAAAATTAGAAAGTCAAAAAAATAATAAAAAGAATAATAATAATAATAAGAAGAAGAAGAAGAAACAGTAGAATCACTATAAGGTCTTCCGTGAAGACGGAAGACCTTAATAATAAGAAACAATAGAATCACTATAAGGTCTTCCGTGAAGACGGAAGACCTTAATAATAATAAGAAACAGTAGAATCACTATAAGGTCTTCCGTGAAGACGGAAGACCTTAATAATAATAAGAAACAGTAGAATCACTATAAGGTCTTCCGTGAAGACGGAAGACCTTAATAAGAAACAGTAGAATCACTATAATGTCTTCCATGAAGACGGAAGACCTTAATAATAAGAAACAGAGTAAAAACAATATGTTCCCCAACTAGGTTCGGGGAACATAATAATAAAAATCAGAGTAAAACAATATGTTCCCCAACTTCGTTAGGGGAACATAATAATAATAATAATAATAATAATAATAAAAATATTAAGAAACCGAGTAAAATCAATTTGTTCCCAAACTTCGTTTGGGGAACATAATTAGTTATGCTTGTGATATTATAGGAGTAAAAACAAAAAAAAAATGGAACAACAAAATGAAATGAAACTGTTATGTATAATTTATATTTGTTTGATTTCTTTTCCTTCTATTGAAAATGTGTTCAAATTAATCAGCTATGTACAACTCTTTTAAGGGCATTCAATTCAATATACTATAAACGCGATCATGGCTTTTTAAATATTTTTTCTCAAAGAAAGAAAGAAATACCGGTATTATTTTTTTTTTAATGTAAAGCAAAAATATATCAGTACTCCGCTCTTGTCTTTACATTTGAAACGAAGTGTCATTTTATCCTTTTTAATACATAAAACTTGTTACTCATTATTGTCAAATAAATGGATTTTATAATTTTAATTCACATGCACTGACGACCACATTTTTATAAAAGAGGGGGGGGGTGTTAATTAAATTACTAGTACAGTCTTTCATCTTTTGTTGTGACCTTCAATCTAATGTTAGTTTAAGCAAATGCTTAATTTTCAATTCTTTTTAAAATCCTTTGTTAAATGTGTGCTCAGAAATACCCATTAAAAATGCATTAGAATCTTCTTTCCGCCTTTCAACTGTGATTAAGGTCATTTACAACAGCGATCACGGGCTTCGAGAGCATGGCAACTGAAAACCTGTTTTGCTATATGCACATGTTGAGTTCACGGCTTAATGCCACATGAAAATAATGACTAGGTTTTATTTTTTTAAATAAAATGGTTCTATAAATATTTTAATGGGTACTGTCTACTGTACTTGTACTGCCTATTGCCCTCGTCCAATAAAAAATGCAAGTGTAGCAGTAAGTGTAACTGTTTATTGCTCCGTGAGAAAATGGTGGAGATGATGACAATAGAAATGGTTATACTGGTTAGATCTAGAACATTACAATGAATCAAATAAGAACAGAGAATACAATAGTTGACATTTCAGGCAAAAAGTAAATAAATATAACCTGACGAATAACTAGAACAAATGACTAGAACTATTACTCCATCTCATAACCTTTGTATAGGCTTAAACTTGCATATCATCAATTGACATGTATTTTGATTAACTTGATCAATCTACGTTTTACAGCATGCCATTAAATTTATGCATTATCTATGTACTTTACACAATCAATGTTTTACAACATGCCCTCAAATTTCCCGCCGCACTATTTCAATGCTATAAATCCCTACATTTCACATTAAATAATAATAAATACTAAGACTAGGAGAAAATTACTGGAATGTTAGAGACATATGTGACTGTGTAATACAATACAAAAATGCCATATATTGAGACATAAAACCTATAAAATGTTATAAATCATGAAAAGTGCAACTCGCACATGTCATCTAAAAATAAATTCCACACACTACGTTATAAACCAAGATGTTTTACAAAATAATGACCAAATGCATATAAAATCTTTAACCGTACAGATTTGATAATGAATATTAAGCATCGCAAACCATAAAACTTACTCCATTGTGCGCCCAAGTTGCAGAGAACGAGGTAAACAGGTATAGTAAGAAGCTGCAAACCGTGTCAACAATAGCGAAGAGAAAATGCGGAATCAATAGAAAAATAAAACCAACACAAGTTGTAAACATTCCGGATTGCTACAAAATGTGACAACACACTCCCCGTCTTATATCTGAAGATATAACAATCTAAACTAAAAACTCCTATATTCACTAAGCATACAAACTAATCATCTAATAACAAAACAAGCTCATTGATAGGTCTAGTATACAACACATTTTTTCCATCGCGATGTATTCGGATAACAGCTTTGCGAACCAACTGATCGTCACTCTTTATGGCTTCTTCCACTACTCTAATTGGCCACTGGTAACGAACGAGGCTTGCATCCTTGACAAGTACGACATCAACGGGTTTTACATTCGGTTTCTTGTCGTGCCACTTTCTCCGTTGTTGCAGTTCATTCAAGTAGGTATCCTTCCACTTCCTCCAAAAGAGATCTGAGAGTACTTGAACGTGTTTCCAGTCTGTTCTATAGACATCCTTGAGTTAGAGTTGTTCTGAGAACGTAAGGGAATCTTCACTTTGTTTCTAAGTGAGGAGAATGTTTGGGCTCAGTATTAACGGTGTCTCTGGGTCAGATGAAATAGTTGAGATTGGTCTGGAATTCATCACAGCAGACACTTCAGACATCAGTGTGGACAGGATTTCATGGGAAAAAGTCTTAGCTTTCTGTTGAACTAGTATTCCATCTAAAATTCTCCGAGTAATGCCGATCATTCTTTCCCACACCCCTCCCATGTGGGAGAAGTGGGGACCATCCACATTGATTGAGTCGATACCAATCTGATCCGTCGCACCCACAAAGTTCGTTCCTCGATCCGATCCATAGATTTTGATTGGCCCTCTAACTGCTGTTACTCGCCTCAAAGCCTTTATGAAACTAGAGCTGCTCATTTCTTCAATTAGCTCGATATGCACTGCACGAGTCGTTAAACAGGTGAAAATGACTGCCCAAGGTTTACTTTGAGCGGCTCCATCTCGTGTCTTGCGGGTTGTGATGTCCCATGGCCCAAAGGTATCCACGCCGACTGCTGTGAAGGGCGGTCCAGGAACCAGACGATCTGTCACAAATCTGACATCTCTTGTTCTAGCATCTTTCCCCTGAGTTTCTGACATAAGACACACTTTCCAATTAGAAATGTAAAGATTCTCTTTGCTCCTATAATCCAGAAACCATTTGAGCGTATCTTTCCTTCTGTAAATTCCCTGCCCTGGTGAAAGGTTTTTTCATGAAAATGTTTCACAAGAAGCATTGCTACGACTCCCTTAGATATGATGACAGGATTCGTAGATGCAAGTCCCAGACTATCTCGAAGGCGATTTAATCGGCCACCAACACTCAGCAGACCATCTTCGTCTAAGTAAGGTGAGAGTGGACACATTTTGTCTGGACTGTTACTTACATTGACCTTTACATCTGTCTTTCTAGCGATGACAGGTTTCTGGTTTCCAGTCGAGTATGAAAAGGTATTTGATTTGGATGCGTGAGTTGTGAATGAGAAATGAGAATGGTGGATATGGTTGTCATCAAAAGGTCTTTCTTTAGGAGGAAAGATGTGAGCTCTGATGCCACACTGTTATCGTTGTTTGGTGTATGACGACAAAACGGATCTCGGTCACAGGGGTCTGATTTGATGTAAGGCGAGTTGGAGGGTCCATAATGTAAAGGATGAACTATAGGATTATGAAAATGCTCAGCCACATATCGTTCAGTACGACTCTTTTCCATTGGTAATCGCATAGGAGGAGGGGGAGAGTTGTCCCGATCTTCTCCAATTGATGAAGCCCTTGCTTCCGCTTCTAATTCGATGGCCTCCTTTTTCAAACTGATAACATTTAATTCTGCCTTCAACTTCTCCTCCTCTCTTTTATGTCTAATTTCTGCCAATTGTTTTTGAATTCCAGCTTCCTCTTCAGCCAACTTTACCTTTGCCTTTATTTTTTTCCAACATAATTTGAACTTTTGTTTCCCGTGAGGCAGAAGATTCAGCAGTGGTGTTCGCAATAGATTTCGCATCTGCGTTCCTGATTATTTTGATCTGCGTCAAAGCAGATTTGAACATCCTTGCGCAGTTTGATAAAGTTATTTCGAGTAAACACAACTCATTGTCACTCTCATCAGTTCTTGTCCCTTTGAGAAATTCAATGTAATCCGAACACACTGAGACGTAGTGGTCGTAATGCCTGTGAAGGTCAGACTCCATAATGTCGACTGTGCTGCCGTCCACTTCATATAGGTTTACCAAAACTTTCTGAACATCATCCCACGCCTTCTCTGTCTTGTTTCTGTAAAAAGAGTTCCTTTCACTATATTGTCCTGATCCCTTTTCTGTTAATTTCCTTGTCCGTTCCTCCTTGTCCTCTTCTGTACCCATCTCTGATCTCGCTGTGTTCTGCTAGAATGGAATCTAATTGTACTGCCTATTGCCCTCTTCCAATAAAAAATGCAAGTGAAGCAGTAAGTTTAGCCGTTTATTGCTCCGTGAGAAAATGGTGGAGATGATGACAATAGAAATGGTGATATTGGTTAGATCTGAAACATTACAATGAATCAAATGAGAACAGAGAATACAATAGTTGACATTTCAGGCAAAAAGTAAATATATGTAACCTGACAAATGACTAGAACAAATGACTGGAACTATTACTCTATCTCATAACCTTTGTATAGGCTTAAACTTGCATATTATCAATTGACATATATTTCGATTAACTTGATCAATCTACGTTTTACAGCATACCATTAAATTTATGCATTATCTATGTACTTTACACAATCAATGTTTTACAACATGCCCTCAAATTTCCCGCACTATTTCAATGCTATAAATCCCTACATTTCACATTAAATAATAATACTAAGACTAGGAGAAAATTACTGGAATATTAGAGACATATGTGACTGTGTAATACAACACCAAAATGCCATATATTGAGACATAAAACCTACAAAATGTTATAAATCATGAAATGTGCAACTCGCACATGTCATCTAAAAATAGATTCCACACACTACGTTATAAACTAGGGATGTCAACGAGTACCAGGTTAACCGGGTACTCATCGAACATCCGAGTATCGAATACTAAAATTGGTACTCGGTTACTCGGATGTATATTTTTGAATATTTCGTAGCTTATTTATTAATGCAATAAACAATCTGTTTTAAAACGTAAAATGCTCATTGTACTTGTACATACAGTAATTAGGGTTTCCCACACCTCTAAATGACCGTTATCGCCATTGGCAGTGTTTATATAGTAACTATTGTGACCAAGTACCTGCTACCTGGCCTTTTCACCTTTGGCTGTCTTCTACCATTATTTTTAATTTGCTTTGTTCATGTTGTTTGTTTTCACTGAATATCGTTTAAGGTCTATTGTGTTTAAATAAATTAGATAATTTTGTCAATTTTCGGAGAAGCCGTAAGTTCTCAGAAAAGAGAAAAATATTACACGTGCGATTGTTGATATGGTTTTAATTGTTTGATTACACGCCAATACAAATGGTTAAAGACAAAGGCTTTTAAGAACTGATGTCCATCTTTGCACTAACCTACAAAATACCGTCCCGAAATACTGTATAATGTAGGATTGAAAAAGTGTGCGAAAATCTTAAATCCTCTCTTTTATGAGAACTCAAGGTCAAGTTCAATTTGATACTGATACCTGGACTTCAAACGCAACCAAGAGTTACAATTTACGGAACAAGTATTTAAAAAAAAAACAGTGTGAACCACTTATGGTTTTATTTCTTGTGTTTAATACTGTTTATCTGATATTAAAAAAAAAATGCTATATTAAATTTCGTCGGACACGAAGTGCTTATCATTGTTACATCAGAAATACATTTACTGGTAAACCTCCTATCAAAGCATGTGGTTTTATTTCTACAAGAGTTTTCAATGTTTTACACATGTTACAGTCATCAATTTACTTGTTCATATTTTTTTTTACACTTTTTACCGAGTACCCGGGTACTCGATCGGAGAAACGTCCGAGTAACCGAGTACTAAAAATTGACTGATTTGACATCCCTATTATTAACCAAGATGTTTTACAAAATAATGACCAAATGCATATAAAATCTTTAACCGTACAGATTTGATAATGGATATTAAGCATCGCAAACAATAAAACTTACTCCATTGTGCGCCCAAGTTGCATAGAACGAGGTAAACAGGTATGGTAAGAAGCTGCAAACCGTGTCAACAATAACGAAGGGAAAATGTGGAATCAATATAAAAATAAAACCAACACAAGTTGTAGAAATTCCGGATTGCTACAAAATGTGACAACACACAACTTATAAATCAGGGGATTTCATCTTTTTTAGGTCTTTCCACCTTCCGGTGGAAAGACCTATTGATATTCTTCTGTTTATTATTAGGTCTTTCCACCTTTCTGTGGAAAGACCTCTTGAAATGCTTATGTTTATTATTAGGTCTTTCCACCTTTCTGTGGAAAGACCTATTGATTTCCTTCTGTTTCTTCTTTTTTATTATTTTTCCGCCGTGTGATTTTTTGTTTCAAGATATATCAAAGAGATTTATAGTCCATAAGAATGTACTCCATAAAATATTTTTGTAGTTGACCCTGCGTAAATGAACCTTCAGATTTTCCGAAGTTATTGCCCCTTTTGCAAGAAATGCTTGTTAACGCTACTCCTTCGAAACCGTAAACCTTAGAGGTATGAAACCTTCACCAAAGTCTTTGACTAATTAATGGGACTCTTCAATTTATTCATTGCAAAAGCATTCGGTGAACCCTTCAATGAGTTATTGCCCCTCAAACTTTTTTAATATTACAATTAATTAAAAATTTTAAAAACGAGATGTTGTAGAGACATGGGACCAACTGCATAAGATTCATTGACCTTTGACCTTAAAATTCATATAAAGGTCAAAGGTCAAGGTCATTCCAAAAATGAGAAAATTAGCTCTTTTTGCATATATCTCTTTTGTCTTTTCACATATTCTTAATGTCTATGCATCATTAATATGTACTTTTAAAACTGTTTCACAGATTTCATTCTTGTCCCCTAACATGAACACATTTTGAAGTTATTGCCCCTTGTGCGAAAAAACTTGTTATCGCTACTCCTCCGAAACCATAGACAGTGGAGCCATCAAATCTTTACTAATGTCTTAAGGGTCTCTAGGCTTAACTTCACTGTGTAAGTGAGAAAGGATCTGATGACCCCTTATATGAGTTATTGCCCTTTAACTTCTTTGTACATACTATTAAACCTTATAACTTGAAAACTATAAGTCATAGAAGCATGAGGTCAATTGCATGGTGACCCTTGACCTTTGACCTTGAATATTTTGTCAAGATCAAAGGTCAAGGTCATTTTTTTTTTTTTAATTTTTATTTTTTCTATGTTTTAAGAGAGTTTTGGTTTCTTTTTCATGGAATTTAATTTTTTGGAGTCAGATATAAAACAAATTTGAAATTCAAAGAAGGTGGAAAGACCTCTTATTGTTCTGTGAACAATAAGTCTCCTAGTTAGGTCTTTCCACCTTTCTGTGGAAAGACCTCTTGAAATGCTTCTGTTTTTTATTTTATTTCTCACCTTATGTTTTGACACCGTAAGACTTCTCGAAAAACTTTATAGTTCATGATACTGGATATTAAAAGTTATTCCGAAAAACGACCCCCTATGTTAGAACTTTGACCCCTTTCGAAGTTATTGCCCCTTTCGCAAGAAATGTCTGTTATCGCTACTTCTCCAAAACCGTAAACCGCAGAGATTCCAAACCTAAATTAATGTTTACGACAAATTTAGTAGACTCTCCAATCAAACATTGCGAAAGGATTTGTAAGCTCTTATAACAAATTATTGCCCCTGAATGTTTGCAATGTTTACGAATTATCAAGAACTTTTCTAAAACGACAAGGCGTATAGACATGGGACCAACTGCAAAAGATTCATTGACCTTTGACCTTAAAATCTAGGTCAAGGTCAAAGGTCAAGGTCATTCAAAATATGTAAAATTAAGCATTTTTAATAGCTCTTTTGTTCTTAACCAAATTCTAAACGTCTTTGCATCTTCAATATGTACTCTTAAAACCATTTCAGAGATTTCATTCTTGTCCCCTAAGATTGACCCCTCTAAAAGTTAGTGCCCCCTTCAGTGTAAACCCTTGTTATCGCTACTCCTCCGAAACCGTAAACCGTAGAGGTACAAAACCTTCAACAATGTCTGCTACTAATTTAGAACACTTCTCATTCCATTAGTGCAAAAGAATTCGTAAACCATTTTAAGTAGTTATTGCCCCTGTTAGTTGATGATGTTTACGAAGAACTAAAAACTTCTTAACGACAAGTCGTAAAGACATGGGCCCAACTGCATGAGATCTTTTGACCTTTGACCTTGAAGAATAGGTCAAGGTCAAAGGTCAGGGTCATTGGAATACTAGAGAAATTGTCGATTAAGCTATTTTAAAAAAATCCAAATGACCTTGACCTTGATATTTGACCTTGACCTTTGACCTTGACCACTAACTCAAAAAGTAATAAAGAAATATTCATTACCTTTTATCTAGATTCATCTTCAAGTGTTAATCTCAAGTTTATCTTTCACTCTTTCTTTTTTTTTAGGAAGACCTTGACCTTTGACCTTGATAAATGACCTTGACCTTTGACCCCCTATTGACCCAAAGGTCACAATCAAGCTTAAGGTCGTTGAGGTATTTGCAACCCTTACTCTTACAAATGCTTATAACCCCCCCCCCCCCCCCCACCCTTCCTTTCTTAAAAAGAAAAAATCAACAGCAGCATAGAAAAAATGTCTAAAAGTCTAACGATACGATATATCGACATAAGATTCGGAGTAAAAGCAAGAAGAGACCTTAAAGAAAGTGTCCTGAGAGTTTTAAGGTGAGTCTCTGAAATATAATGAAATACTAGTGAAAATCGGCAAAATCTGCATTTTTTTTCTGTCTGAAATTTAGTTATTGCTGAGCATAAAAATTAATTAAAGCCCGTATTGGCTATTTCTGCAATTTTTGTTAGATTCTCCTGCTCTATTACGACATTTTAATACCAAGTATTCTTGCTTTCTTTAGTGTATGGAATTTATTTCAATTTTATTTGGATTTAATATTAATTGAATGAATCTTGATTTCATTTGAAATTTGATTTTTTTTTTCTATAATAACACAATCTCAAGAAATAGCGACTTTCAGCATAGTAAAAAGAAATACACGTCTCTTCCCTGTGTTTCCCATCTCGAATTACATGTTTGGTATTTTATTTATGCTACTTACATGGAATTTCATGCCTATTTCGGTCAGGAATGTTAATATCCGAACCCGATTCTCTGTTTTCCTTTTCCATAATTACAAACTGCCTTGCATCTCTCGCTCATGTTTCTCACATGCTCTTAAATAATTTATCGCCATCCATTTCAAACATAAAACAACTCAAATCGAATATTTTCAAACATCTCTTAAATACATGTATAATGCACATATGATGCAGGTACACATGGGACATTTCACGTTTTCACTTACGCTTCCGTCTTGATGCACAGATCAAATGCATGTTATTCATATTAATACGTATATCATAATTTTAATCAGACCCTACCCCTTACATCTTAACTCGAAAATAATCTTATTCAAGCTCATATATACACCTAGGAGCGTGTTAGAATGTTTTTAACATGCTCTCTTTGCGTGATCAATGAAATCGTGGTTATTCCGAAAAACGACCCCTTTGTTTGAACTTCGATCTCTACTGCAGTCATTGCCCCTTTCACTGTTTAGCATGTTATCGCTACTCCTTCAAAACCGTTAAACGTAGAAATGCAAAACCTTCACCAACGTCTTCGACTACTTTAGGAGACTTTTCATTCTAATCATTGTGAAAGTTCCTTGACCACTTCAATGCCCCTGAAAATTTATAAATTTCACAAACAATTAAAGATTGTAAAAACAAGAAGTCATAGAGACATGAACAACTGCATAAGATTCATTGACCTTTGACCTTAAAATTCATATAAAGGTCAAAGGTCAAGGTCATTCCAAACCTGAGAAATTTAGCTTTTTTTATATATCTCTTTTGTCTTTTAACATATATTAAATGTCTGTGCATCATTAATATGTACTTTTGAAACTGTTTCAAAGATTTCATTCTTGTCCTTTAAGATTAACCCCTTTAAAAGTTATTGCTCCTTGTGCAAAAAAACCTTGTTATCGCTACTCCTCCGAAACCATAGACCGTAGAGACACCAAAACTTCACTAATGTCTTAAGGGTTTTCAGGCCTAACTTCACTGAAAAGTGCGAGAGGATCTGATGACTCCTCATGAGTTATCGCCCTTAAACTTCTTTGTACTTACTATTAAACCTTATAACTTGAAATTTATAAAGGATAGAAGCATGGAGTCAATTGCATTGTGACCCTTGACCTTTGACCTTGAATATTACTTCAAGGTCAAAGGTCAAGGTCATTCATTTTTTTTATTTTCATTTTTTTCTATGCTTTTTACTATTTTTTAATGGAATTTAATTTTTAGGAGTCAGGTATAAAACAAAATTGAAATTCAAAGAAGGTGGAAAGACCTCTTATTGTTCTGTGAACAATAAGTGTCCTAGTAAGGTCTTTCCACCTTTCTGTGGAAAGACCTATTGATATTCTTCTGTTTATTATTAGGTCTTTCCACCTTTCCGTGGAAAGACCTATTGAAATTGTTCTGTTTATTAGGTCTTTCCACCTTTCCGTGGAAAGTTATTCTTTTCTTATTCTTCTTATTTTTCCGCCGTGTGATTTTGAGTTTCAAGATATATCAAAGAGATTTGTAGTCCATAAGAATGTACTCCATAAAATATTTTTGCAGTTGACCCTGCGTAAAAGAAACTTCAGCTTTTCCGAAGTTATTGCCCCTTTTGCAAAAAATGCTTGTTATCGCTACTCCTCAGAAACCATCAACCGTAGAGGTATGAAACCTTCACCAAAGTCTTCGACTAATTAATGGAACTCTTCAATCTATTCATTGCAGAAGCATTCGGTGACCCCTTCAATGAGTAATTGCCCCTGAAACTTTTTTAATTTAACAAATATTTTAAATTTTTTAAAACGACAAGTCGTAGAGACATGGGACCAACTGCATTAGATTCATTGACCTTTGACCTTAAAATTCATATAAAGGTCAAAGGTCAAGGTCATTCCAAAAATGAGAAATTAAGCATTTTTTATATCTCTTTTGTCTTTTAACATATACTTAATGTCTATGCATCATTAATATGTACTTTTAAAACTGTTTCACAGATTTCATTCTTGTCCCCTAACATGAACACATTTAAAAGTTATTGCCCCTTGTGCGAAAAACCTTGTTATCGCTACTCCTCCGAAACTGTAGACAGTAGAGCCAAATCTTTACTAATGTCTTTAGGGTCTTTAGGCCTTACTTCACTGTGTAAGTGAGAAACGATCTGATGACCCCTTATTTGAGTTATTGCCCTTTAACTTCTTTGTACATATTATTAAACCTTATAACTTAAAAACTATAAGTCATAGAAGCATGAGGTCAATTGCATTGTGACATTTGACCTTTGACCTTGAATATTTCTTTAAGGTCAAAGGTCAGGGTCATTCCAAAAATGAGAAATTAAGCTCTTTTTATTTCTCTTTTGTCTTTTAACATATGCAATCAGTCTTTGCATGATTAATATGTACTCCTAAAACTATTTCAAAGATTTCGTTCTTGTTCCCCAAGACTGACCGGATCAAAAGTTATTGCCCCTTATGCAAAAGACATTGTTATCGGTACTACTTCAAAACCGTAGACGGTAGAGGCATGAAACCTTCACTAATATCTTAAGGGTCTTTAGACACACCTTCATTGTATAAGTACTAAATGATCTAATGACCCCTTATATGAGTTATTGCCCTTTAACTTCTTTGCACTTAATATTTAAACTTATGACTATAAAACTAAAAGTCGTAGAGGCATGGAGTCAATTGCAATGTGACTCTTGACCTTTGACCTTGAACATTTCTCAAGGACAAAGGTCAAGGTCATTCCATTTTTTTTTTAATTTTCATTGTCTTTTTTAAGCCATTTCCCTTAAAATTAAATAAGAGAGTAAAATATAAAACTATAAGAAATTTTAAAAGGTGGAAAGACCTCTTATTGTTCTGTGAACAATAAGTCTCCCAGTTTTTAAATCCGAATTTCTAGCCGTAAACAGTAAAATAAACAGAACTGATTTGGTAGTCTTTTCATGAATATCATGTAAGAAAGGCTTAGGAGTAAATCATGAATAATTGTATATTATTTGTTTTATAAATCACGTACTTTTTATTTCATCTAAGATATTTCAGTTTTCTTGTAATATACCTGAATGCCGGTGTTAATATCGATTTATAATGTATGTACAATGTATAGTCAAATGCCGCGATTAATAAATTTACACATATATACATACGTTTAGTCCTGTTTTGAAATGAAGGATTTTACAGTATGATGGGTATACTGGTGTTATTTGATAAGCTTCATGTAAAGAGAAAGAGAATAGAATGGATTAATAGATCACATTAATCCCCCCTTTACCTTACCGGTTTCCCTCCTATTGATAATGCTTGCGTAAAATAAAAAAAAATCTTTAAAAATGTATCAATAATCGTTAAGAGAGTATGTAGACAAATTTTATTACTAATTTAAAATCAAAATCACGAAAAATAATCCGCCTACGGACATCAAACATAATATAATCATTATTTTAAAAATCAATGACTTTATATTCCTGCGGTAAGAAATCGAATTTGTGTTTAATTTATTGAATTATACTTGTAAAAATATTACATCGAAATGAAATACTAATACCTGTAAATAAAAATTGTATTTTTTTAAATAGTCATTCATGATATCGGCATTTCGTTTTTAAACAGTTGGATAAATAAATGAATAAATTCGAACTAACAATTATTTATCAATTAATTACAGCTGTCAGAGTATTAAATATTTCCATCGGTTTATATAAGACAAGTGTATAAATTTTAATTTAAACAGCTGCTTAATGTGGCTTTGTGAAAGATTTCCTTTGAATTAATGGTAAAACTGTAATAATGCCAAAGATATTCCGAGTGGAAAAATCCAAACCGAGGCCAAAATGTGTGAGAATCGTGCACAAAGCGTGTGAGAAACGTGTACAAAGCGTTTCGTGCAGCCTTTCGTGTAAACCGTGCAGCCTTTCGTGCAAAGCGTTTCATGTAAACCGTGTAGCGTTTCGTGCAAACCGTGTAGCGTTTCGTGTAAACCGTGCAGCGTTCGTGCACAGTTCGTGCAGCAAGCGTGTGGGGTAGTAGCACGTCTCAGGGTCTGTACTATATTCAATTTCTTGTTTAACACATAGGACTGTTGTAAGATTTGTCAAATCGCTGGCTTTTATATGATTTAATTTTGCTGATTCATGAGAATTCTTTCATGCTTACATATAAAATACTTAAGAATACATTCTAGTTAATAAAAATCATATCAAAAAAGTTATTTTTACAAGCCGCAGTGTTTTAGGTTCTGATTTTAGTATACCTGTGATTTTGAAGTCCGCTCATTCAACTTGACAAGTGCTTGATATTACAAGCGGGTATGAAGCCTTTGTGTGAGCCCCCCTCCCCCTCTTAGAAATTTTGAAAGTAGGATATGACTAATATTCTTATTATCATACTTTGATACATAACTTACCAATGCCACTATGTCTTTACATTGCTTTACACGAAAAGGCAGGAGCTTCCGAGGGCTTCGTTCCCTACCTGGAAGCCCAAAGGTGGCCCCATGACCCCCTAGTAGAACGAAATAACTTTCGTGAATAAACGTAAAACTTTCGCGATAACAATGCGGAACATTCGCAAATAAACGCGAAACTTTCGCGTTAAAACGCGAAGCTTTCGCGAATAAACGCGGCAATTTCGCGAATTAACGCGTAATTAAAGCATTTGCTTAAGTCACAACTTTCCTTTGATTTTTGACATTTATTTATGTCCATTATACAATGATATGATAAGGAAAAGGCTATTTTGAGTTTGGACTAACACAAGCAATAATTTTAAGTTTTCGTCCCATGGAATCCATTTTTACCATCATATGTGGCCTTTTTCAGCGCTGTTCATTTATGCGAGTTCTCCATAAGTTAAACTTTAATCCCTATTATTATTTTAAATATTTAAGGAGGCTAGTGGATTAACTTATTAATTTTTAATTAACCATCAGATTTAACATCAATTTTGGGACATGAAATCTTTAACTGTCAATTATCATTTGGCAAAGAAAAATTTCATAAATTTTAGTTTTAAAATCTGATCAGTTTATTATATCTTTATATGAAGCTCTTCTTCTAATGGTGACCAAAATAGTCTAAAAATGGCCACGACCACCCAGCCTCTTTAAAATGAATTGTGAGGAAAATAACCCTTTCCGGTGGTGTTTCGCTTTAAAACGATATGCATGTACGATATACAGCGAAATTCTATGCATACACGTATAGTAACGTTTTTCAGGAACCTTGATCTTCACTGACAGAGAAGAACACGAACGATGACAGGAACTTTCATGAATTTTATTAATAAGATATCATTTCCTCAGTAGATATGTCCGGAAAAATAATAAAAGAAGTCATCAGATTTTTTTATTTCAAAACACTACCAATTAATAGAATGAACATTACTTTCTTGTTCATGTTTTTCAGTTGATAAATTCAAGAGAATTTCTCTAGACTGATTGCATTATTGAAGAAAAATCTCCACTTGATACTTTCTCCAGCTGTCTTTTTTTTCTTTTGAGTAATGTCATTCACTATTTTTTTAAAAGTGATTAAATAATGCGTAATTTAGTGGGATTAACGTGTCATACATATGTATGATGTGTTTAAGTGTTAAATATAATTACTAATTGATCGAGGAGGAGGGTCTACTTTTCTTAATTTTTCTACAATATTTATATATCCAAGGGGTTATTGAAAAGTTCGTGGTTTAGCGCAATTAATCAAAACTATTTAGAAATGCAGCAAAGATTTTTACACTTTGAATTAATTGTGAATGTTTTCAGAAGTAAAGGAATGACCACGTGGCGCGACCTCAATATACGATGTCTTATTTCTTCAATGAATCTAAAATGAAACAAATGGAAAATTTGCCCTCCAGTTTTCATCCACGTGGTTGGTAACAATTGACAAATATATCTTATTTTGTCAATAATCAGCCATCTTAATCTCAACAATTTTTTTCAAGCTTTCTCGACAGTGTATAACATTGATGTCTGAAAGGGTTGGTTTTTCCCATAATTCAAAATCATGAAGTTTAACATTTGAGAAACTCGCATTAACTTTGAATGGTTTGACAGATTAGAGAAAGTTAAAATGTGACAGTATTAATACGGATTCAATAGCAAACTTAAAATTGTAGCTTGTGATGGTTCAAGATCAAGATAGCCTTTTGCTTTTCTTTTAATTGAATTAACAAGGTCACAAAATCAAAAGAAGGTTAAGACTTAAGAAAATGTCTTTGTTTAACAGCAAACATTTCGCGTTATAACGCGAAAGTAACGCGTTTATTTGCAAAAATTTCGAGTTATTACGCGAAAGTTACGGTTTATTCGCGAAAGTTTCACGTTATTACACAAAAGATTCGCGTTATAACGCGAAATTACGCGCTTATTCGCGAAAGTTTCGCGTTATAACGCAAAAGTTACACGTTATATCGTGAAATTTCGCGCTATATCGCAAAAGGTACGCGTTTATTTGCGAAAGTTTAGCGTTATATCGCAAAAGTTTCGCGTTTATTCGCAAAAATTTCGCGTTTTAACGCGAAAGTTACGCGTTTCTTTGCGAAATTTTCCGCGTTAAAACGCGAAAAAAAAAATTTCTACCTACGAAAATGGGCTCATTTTTGCTTTCGTACCATACAGCATTTTAACAGTGCATAATTTTAAAGCCGCTAATGTATATTTAAAAAGATGATGCAATATGGCGTGTGATAATTTGTTGATTCATATTGTGATTTAAATCTATTACTTGCTTGATATTTTATTAATTCAAGTCTAATTGATGTTAATTATATGTACACAGTTTAGACCGGCCATTGACCTAGTCTGGCATGATGAGTGCCCCTTCAAGACGGCTTAACAATAGAAAAACCTATGAGGCCATATTCAGTTTTTCACACTTCTCTGGCTTCTCGTGGGTACACTATTTTTCACTACCCGGGCCGGTCATTATTACCCACCTGGCTAATGACAATTATTTTTTTTGCAATCAAAAAGTGGCCGGTATAATGAGGGGAAATTTTCTGTTTCTTAACTTTTGTCGTGGAAAAGTTGCCGGTGTCCAGTTTTCAGGGGTTGCCGGTTTTATGAGAGTTTATGTGTAAAGAAATGTTATTAATTTTGCCGGGACTTATAAATTGGGCCGAAGTTCAGGGAGAACCGGTTTCCAGGAGGCCGGTTTGGAGAAGTTTCACTGTATAGGTTAAAAGGTCAAAAGTTCTGGTACGTAAAGGTAGGTCTTGTTGAAAAGAATACGCCTGTGATATATGAAAGCCCTAGTTCCAACTGTTTGAAATGTATGACCAATTTTTATGTTTTTGAAAAAAGTGGTTCAATCTTTTGAGAAAATGTCAACAGATAAGAAATATTTAAATCGAATGAAAGATCTTATCACATTGAATACATATGTGAAGGATGAAAGCCCTAGCTCAAAATGTTCAACAATTTTTTGCCAAAGTTAAAGTACGTGCAGTATTTTTGTAAAAGTAAGTACATGAAGAAAGGTCTTGTCATAAGTGCACATCTGTGAAACTTGAAAACCTTAGCAACACCCAGTCAATTGTTATGGGTTAGGTCAATGTTGACAACAGACAGAGTGAAAGAGAATAAAACCATATATCCCCCAGATTCTTTCCACCCAGGGGCATAAACACAGCACGCCTTTTTCTGAACAATATACGTTTAGTTATATGGATGATACTGTAGCTCTCTGGTCAGCCATTTTTTTCTGACCAGGGAGCTACAGAAATACAGTTGAATATAATATTCTAATGATTATGGAAAAAAGTAAAATGACAAGTTCTTAGAATCATACGCAGTTTAACGTGTGGAATATGTACGAATCGTTGAGCGATAAATCAGTAAAAATTAGCAAAAATATGTATCAAGCAGAGCAAAAGGATATAAAGTTTCCTAAACTATACTATAGCTAAATCTATGGAAAGAAAGGGAACAATCCCTTCATCATTGTATGGTATTAGTGAAACTTTTCACATTGTACAGAGATATATCGTCCATCACTAAACAACTCAATTTAAACAAAATAATCATATGGTTATACATGTACATATTTGCAGAAAAATTGTAAGAAACATGACTAGTGTTCGTACTTAATGTAAATACAGTGAAACTCGGCAATAAAGAAGTCACAGGAACTTGTAAAACTTCTTCGCTATATTCGTAATTCGTTAAATATATCTGTGTAATAAATTTGTTTTTACATTGTTTGTATACAGCTGGAGATCTTAGATAACATTGCTGTATCCGTGAATTTGCAATATCCGTATTTGTATTAAACGAGTTTATAACTGTACATATAAAGCACTTTTTTAGAGCATTATGTGGAATTTATTCATTTACGTTTTAAGTACTTAAGTACTTATCTATTTGTAATTGAAGTGTTCAAAACAAAACAAAAAAAAATAAAATACTTGCTTTTGTTCTGCCTGCATTTTATAATCAATTTATATAGGTGATGAATTAATGCTTTCTACACCTGACAATGAAATAAAATAGGATATTTACAATGCAAGGAAGAGACATTCTAAACAAATGTTTCATCTTGCATTCCCCGTTCCTTTACTGTTCATTTTTGAGAGGGGAGAGGGGGTGGGGGATCGTTTGCGAATATACCTGTGTCAACTTGAGGAATAAAGCGAGCATCAAATCACAAAATACAGATACTTGTGTCCTCTAATTTCATAGATATAGATATACTACAGTGTATAGGTAGTAGTTCATATTGTAAATGAAGCTATCGAAACTTTCTAACTAATTTTGCTTTATTCATTCTCATACTTTTTTTATCTTATTTTTTAGGTCCTGTGGGGGATTACAGTCGTTGGGAGAACAGGTCTGTCCGGTAAGTTAATGTTATTTAAATTTACGATTTAGAAGTTTTAAAGACGTACAACACACTGGGGGAGATAACTCTTGCGATTTCAATTGAACGTTTTACGTGACGTCAAATTTGACGTCAAAAATAAAGCGTCAAAATGACTAGTAAAACGATCCCGATGTATTATCAATCATAGAAGAAAAATGAGATATGGGACTTGGTTGTGGTTATGAGTACCATACCTGGAGAGTTTTCACTCCCTTTGTATACATACGGGCATTTACGACTGTCCGCCATTTTGTGGGTCAAGACTGACGCATGTAAACGAGAATCACATGTTATATTTATAAATAACAGTGACGCTATGACCTCAATAACCAAAACGAAAGAAAAAACAGGAAAGTTAAAGTACACAGACTCGTTAGATTATGTTTCAAGAGAAAGATATATCGCAAAACTTAAATTAATCGATGGGAAAGACCCGTACGAGGTTTCAAACAAAGAGTGGTCGAGGGAGAGGGACAATTTTCCAGATATTACGTATCCGGACATAGTGAACTATTTGGTTTATAGCAAAAGTGCATATACATTTGAAGACTTCAAAGCTTACAAATCATTGGAGGCTTACAACCAGTTTGTTTGTGGCTGGGTTACAGATGTTTGCCATTCAGTAATCAACTGTAAACATCTTCTGCTTGCCAAAGTAAGCTACAATATATTACATGTTGTTGTTGTTTTTTTTAAATTAACTAAAGTTGATCTATTAAACATTGAGTAGGCTAAAATATGTTTAGAAAAAACTAAGAATTCATATGGACAAATTATTTGTAGTAGATTAGATTTATATTGATTTTGAAAAAAAGGAAAATGTATGATGCATATCCAAGCAACATCTGTAAACAAACAGTAATATAGAAACTGTGCAATGTATATGACCTGGCTGGTTTTCCTATATACTAGTATTATGTATATACATGATTCATGTCATTTTTAAAAAATAAATAAGCAATATATTTATTGTGAAGTTAGTTATATTATTATTTATATTAATTACCTTTGCTGAGCAATTAATGAAATGTCTAAGATTTATACAAAATATTTATAATATTCATAAATATCTTCTTATCAGGTTCGTCATTCACAGAGAATGAATGACCCCCCTCTGAAACCATGGGTAATAGCCGAGAAATGTGGAACCATAGATACTGCACATTGTAACTGCATGGCTGGACTTGGAGAGGCCTGTAGCCATGTTGGTGCCCTACTATTTTATGTCGATGCAGCAGTGAAAATCAAAAACTCAAAGACTGTGACAGAAGAACCTGCATATTGGAAACTCCCATCCGGCTTGCAGAAAGTGCAGTATAAACCTATTAAAGACATAAACTTTCAGTCAGCAAAGGCAATGAAGAAAACGCTTGAGGACAACATAACTACTGGAAACACCCCTAGACGAGCAGGAGGGATAATGCTTCCAGATGTTCCACCGCCTACTGAAGGCCAAATCTCTACATTTCTTAGGAAACTCCACAGCAATAACACTAAATCAGTCATTCTAACTGTGAAGGAGGAGTTCTCAAATGCATATGTACCAAAGTGCACTGAAGAAGCCTTCCCAACTCTACTCTCAGAACTATACAGTGAAGAATATGAGAAATTATCAAAGGACGAGTGTTTGGCCAAATGTGAAGATATATTTGCATCCTTGTGTGTGACAGAGGAGCAGTGCAAGTTTACTGAAGAAGAAACAAGAGATCAGTCTAGCAACAAAACATGGCATCATATACGAACAGGGAGGATTACAGCTTCTCGAATGAAGAGCGTGTGTGTTACATCCATAGACAATCCATCAAAAAGTTTGGTAAATGCCATCTGCCACCCAACCACAATAAAATTCTCCACAAAAGCAACTCGCTGGGGATGTAATCATGAGGAATCAGCTCGGGAATATTACAGCAAGGAGATGGAAAAAAACCATCAGAATTTTAAATGTGAAAAAAGTGGACTTGTATTAAATCCAAACTTCCCACACTTCGGAGCCTCTCCTGATGCAGTGGTGTCATCTCTCCATGCTTCTGAGATGAAAGAAATGCATCCTTGACTCAGCTATGTTAAGGACCAATATGGAAATTGAAACCTTTGCACCGTTTTGATATGTATTGCTTCTTTTAAAAAAATTTAACAAAGCAACTGAATACTTGTAGAAAATGTAATATAGCTATCAATAATGGATAGGACTGGGCCGTAGTTATTACCAGTTATATCGCACGTATCAGCTTTTTGTCACGTGACTTGTATAAAAATAGAATTGTTAAGCCGAATGTAGGAAATTGGGGTAGTGCAAGGGCATATGCTTGTTTTTCAAGAAAAAAATTGATACACATTAAAAGAGGTTAATATCCTCTCCCCAAAAAGTGCTGGGAGCTAGTCAGTGCTGTTTGCGAAGTACTTGAAATTTTGCCGAAAATGCTTATAATAGCTAAAAATTTCCACTTCGCTTAAATTCTGATATAAATGAAATTTATGTTATGCAGACCAGGATCAGCTCTCAGCACTTTTCAAAATATACACTATATGAGCAATAAATATTCCAAATTTCAGCTCAAACAAAAAAGTCTATGCCCTTGCACTTTTTTTGCACTGAGCATACTCTGGATGTTCAATAATCGATGCTAAGGTAGCTGCCTCCTGCAATTTCTTTGATTCCAAACGTTTCTTTAACCTTTCATGGCGCTCCATTCTCCGCGCATTGCTGATCTTTCGTATTCATATTCAGAGATGGGGCCCAGTCTGGATTTGCAAAATCATATAGATCTGCTCTGTCACCTAAAATGAATTCAATAAAAGACGTAAGTAAATTTAATGTGCATTACACACAGTATCTTCGGTTATAAATATCACAAGCTTTTAGAGTGGAATAATTTAGTGAACAGGGGTCCAGTGAACAGTGCACATTTGAACTAAACAAATAAAACATCAATGCTCTAACATCTTTTTTACTGAACATAAACATAATTTTCCTGGATAATAATCCTGGATTAATTACATCTCGCGTAGGGGGGTATGATATAACAAAAATTCTGGTTGTAAACACAGCTTGACCCACAAAATGGCGCCTGAACGAAACTTCCGGTGGCATGACGTCATATGAAAATATTTTTTTATTAACCTGATTAAACTCCGTAAAAAGCAACAAACAAAATACCATCCCTTATTCTTTATTTCATTTCAAAAATTGTATTCTTGATCAAAGCGCAGCATTTTTTTTTATTATGAAAATTTTATTTTACATTTGTACATTGCCGAAATTCTCAATATGTACATTTGGCTATATAACATTCCGATTAATGATCTTTATTATAATCTGTGCATTTACGATATAAATATAAATTTTTCTTCTTTAATTTAAAAAAAAACAACAATACACACACACACACACACACAAATTATGTATAAAATAAATGTTCGCAGACCCTTATTGCATGATCAAAGAGGAACAACTCTGAAAATGAAGGAGACGTTTGTTTTCCTCCCTTTATCACTGTTTATTCACGGTTTTCCGCATACCATTTACAGCAAGACGTGATAACTCCGAGAATTGAATACTATAGACCTCATACACACAATGTAAGTATAGAATTGAAAAGAAGTGTTTACTTGTACTGAAATTATCTGAATTTATGAATATCCTATTGCAGCAAATCGTTTGACTTTCTGTCACTGATAACAATGTCGGTTCGCATTTCCTTGAATCATAACAAAATGTAGCCTATATAAGATTTTTGAAAATATCAATGTGCGCATAAATATAAATTAAAATATATGAAGAGTATAATGTTTGATATCTTGAAGTTAATGTGGACGAATACCGTTCAGAATTTTTTATTTTAACTTTAGAAGCAACTAGCCAACTACATTGAAAGTGTGTACAATATCGTCAGGGGTGTACATGTATGCGAATGTCGATGTATCCCCATGGCCACATTCGAATGCACTCTTTCTGTCTCGTTTGAAATAATGACATGAAAGAAACTTTAACTATTCCATTTATGTCACAGGAGAGTTGAACATACACAATTTTTTTAATAAATAAAATTAAAGAAATAAAATCAAAAATCAACATTTTCGACATAAGTTGAAAGTTTTATCCAGGTTTCATGTGATATGGAATGCATAACGCATACATATATGGGCTAAACACTAAAATCCTTCAGTATTTTTTTCCTGATACATATAATACCAGTAGTCAATATTTAGTCGGCATTCATGAATTTACAAACTAATGCATACCTCAGGGATTCAAATGAGAAATATATCTGCATGCACTGTAAACGACGTTTCGTCAAACGCTAGTAATAGTCTGCGGGGGATGGGGGTAGGGGTGGGGGTGAGGGTTATTCAAAATTTGCCTAAAAA
>NW_026923884.1:0-22906 GCF_032062105.1 Saccostrea cuccullata
AAATATAAACATAATGAAAACTGCATGATAACCAAAATTTCAAGAGGTTAATCAGAAAAAATGCAACTTAATTAATATTTAACGTGTAAACACAATAAAAACGCAGTAAAGTCACTGAACATAAATCGTTTAACTAGGCTACCCCAGCTTTACAACTGCAATGTGCGTCATTGAAGTTCTTTTCTTGTATATTTACATCAAGATCTACCCGATGTGGTTCGTCACTCTTTCGCTGACTCCGGTAAACTTTGGTGACAGAGGAACACTGGAAATTTAAATGCCCCCCCCCCCTTTCCCTCCATTATGAGTTGAATGAGTTCATATAATAGTATCCATTCACGTCATTAACCGTCGGGTGGCGCTGCGGTTTTAGAGGTGGTTACGCAAACGTTTGAATTTGTCAAGCGCTTGACTGAGTGTAAACAAATGGTAGCGTGGCGAGACACTGTGGTTTCTCCTGGACGTATACCTCCAAATTAATTAATTTGTAAAGAATGTCAACCCTCTGTGGTGTGCCAGGATGTTGTAGAGGATGCGGACACTCATTATTTTCAGATCCAGACATTTGTTTGAGACGAAAAGTGACGCTAAATCGGTCATGAAGATGATCAGCTGACTTGGCGGTGCGTCGATTTACCCAAAAGGACCCAAAAGGACCCAAAAGAACCCAAAAGGACCCAAAAGGAACCCAAAAGGACCCAAAAGGAACCCAAAAGGACCCAAAAGGAAATTAAGAACGACCCAAAAGGACTTGAAATAAAGAAATTAAATGGATATATAATAAATACTTTCATATTTTATTAAAACTAAAACAAGTTTTTTAGGGTAAAGTTTTTGTTTGGGGTGGGGTTGGGAGGTCCCCCACCGCCCCCCCCCCCACCCATCCCCGATACCACATGCCTAGAACATGTCATTAAATAAAACTTTATTTCTTTATTTATTAAATATCGTATAGTAAGATATGGTAAAACAAAGGAGAAAGAGAATAATACAGTGTACTTTGTTAATTTCAGCTAAAAGAAATCAAAGCGTATCTGACCAGATTTAGTGTTTGATGTGTAATAAAAGTCGTATGTTATTTCTTTGAGAAAAGTTGCAACAATATAAATGTATGTTTTTGCAAACATTTAGGTAAATTTATAATATAATATTCATAATTTAATTCAAATTATTAATTTTCAATGCATATTAATATATTTATTTGAGTCCTTTTGATTTCCTTTTGGGTCCTTTTGGGTTCCTTTTGGGTCCTTTTGGGTTCCTTTTGGGTCCTTTTGGGTCCTTTTGGGTTCCTTTTGGGTCCTTTTGGGTCCTTTTGGGTAAATCGACGCACCCCTGACTTGGTAAACACGATGTCGCTTGTCACCAGAATTTTGGAGTCGGCGATATTAAGGATTAGATTTTTGGTAAAATATTGATTTTGATTAATTTTAATTAGTATTTTACGAAGTATATGTCATTAAATCGTATAGATTTAACTATAAAAATGAGTTACTATATATAGTATAAAACATATTGACTTTGTGACTTTTTAACTTTTTCTTAAATGGAAAAAAGTGAACTCCCTTTTTATTTTTTTTTTTTTCATCAAAGGACATTTGAACTATTTATATTAATAGTGTCTTAATAGCTTGACACATGGCAATTAATATTATTTAAAATATTATTTCAAAAGTTTGAAATTTAATTAAAATGTCTAAAGCTTTTGTTGCTTTGTGATTTTGTTGTTAAACAGACAGACACAGCACTGGTAAATGTAATAGGATTAATTCTGATTAATTTAATGTACAGTGGTAGTTTTCTTTTAAAAATGTACAAATAGAGTGTATGATGTGTTTATGTCCCCATACAATTAACTTGATTTGTTAGCAAATGGAATAAGTACTGCAATTTATGATTTTAGTTCAATGTTTAATTTTATTATATATTTTAAATTTCAACACCAGAAATAATGAGATATTTTTCCCCGCTTGATTAGTACGAGTAGGGTCTTTGGTTTTCCCTGGATAAATATTGATTATATAATATTCTACTTTAACTCAATACAATAACAAAACAAAAATAATACATTGTATTTGCACAGTTCCTTGTTTACAGGAGACAAGAGTAGACTAAAAAAGGATGCAGTAAACTTGACATCCAGTTTTGGACTTTAAAACTCCAGCAATACAAGTCCAACAGCTCCGTGGCTGCAGTCAAGACACGAAGTATGTACAAAGACTGAGCTGTTCCTCAAGAGTTGTGAACTAAAGTGTGCATCATGGAGTTTAGACCAGTATCCCCAGTGATAACTAGCAGTCACTCGGATGTTTCTTTAAGATCAGCCATATTCTTTAACAAAGATATGAAAAATTCAATGCAAGCATTTAAGCTGTTGAAGACTCTGTCCGAATGATTCTTTCTCATATTGGTACATATTGTAGAAGCTATTAGCATGATTAGGCTATTAAGTGAGATGTGCTTAGAAGATGTTCAACTATTACTTTTTAAATTTCAGAACACAAGTATATAGTTTTAAGAATTTTTGACACATTTAATTTTTAGAAAAATAAAAAAAAATCTTTTTGCTTGCTTTGAAAAAGAATTAAAAATGATTGTACATGTATTATGAATTCTGTGGAATCTTTTTAATCAAGTTAATTTGTGGGGTTCAATGTTCATGGACAAGAAAAATTGTTCATGGGTATGTAATTTTGTGGATTTTAACTCATTGATAATGTAGATTCAATCAATATGTTAACAAAATCCATGGGCAAGAGAGACTCGTCAAATCCACAAGCATTGATTTCCAAGAATATTGTACTTGCATGCTCAAATTTAAGTACGAAAGGAATAAATATGTATAAATATTTAATAAAATCTTTTTTGTTTTATTTATTTACAGCCATGAATAAAATAAGCAAAATCGTTAACAGAAAAAAGTTCAAGCTTTGGAAAAATACTGTACATGTACATAACTTGGTGTTTTCAAAATTTAGCGCAATCAATGGATATGGTTGTTGGCATAATCTTGAATTAATGCTACAAATATTTGTGTCGTATATTCTATTTATAAATGAATTTTTAGTGGTATTTATGAATTAGCACATCCTCGTCTGCTCAAAAACAACTAAAATATGAAGCTCGCTATTTTAAGTACACATACAGTAAATTCCTTTCAATGTCAATTTTTGTACAAACAAATATTAAAATGTTATGTCTGTGCATTCTTTCATTTCACAAATTAATTTCTCTTGCCAGGGATTGTTTGAGTACATCAGCTTCTTTTCTCTTTCAGTTTTTGGTGGAATCCCTTCAAATAAGAATGAGTAGCAATTAGTATAGAGTAATTAGCATTATCATGACTGCACTTGTTTTTTGGTAAATTAAACTGTCTTTAAATATTTTTAATTTTTTAAATAAAATTGATCTACTTCTCAAATTAAAATACAATTCTTAATCAATCCTTAATTGTAAGTTTGTGAAAAGCCTGAAGATGCTGCATACAAGATTATTGTACCGGTATTCTATTAGAGAATTTTCCAAGCATGAGCATACCTAGTCTATGTGTGTACAGGCTGAATGTTGCCCCATATTTCCAGCAGAACATTTTCTCTGTGAATGTATAGGACTGCCAAACATCTCAACACTTTGTCTTAGGTTGTAATACACCTAGTGATAATAAAAGGAAATGCATTTTTTTTAAGAATTAAAATTGGAAGCATTGAAGCATTGCTTAGGCCAAAATAAAATTATAGTTTGTTTGGAATTGCCTCCCGTCTCATTGAAATGCCCCCTCCTGAAAAAAATTTATTGACCAAAAGTAGGTAGATTTTTTTATATTTAATCAATTTTTTTTTTTTGCCCATTACATGTATCACATGCACCATACAAAACACTGATATATAGTGTCTGATCTATGTAAAATTAGGTTTTCAATTAAAAAAAAAGTAATTTCCCTCCCTCCCTCCTGTGTCTGAAACCCTTCAGGTGGCAATTCCAAACAAACAATTTTTTAAGGATGGCCTAGCTTAGGTGTAATTTATGAGTACTTTCTATTATTAAAAAAAATACAAATGCAATTACATACCAGTTCATCTTTTTCCCTGACAGCACTGACAATAGGATGGATGCCATTTCATGAATTAGATGGGGAAAAATAGAATTTTTATGTAACATGTACCATCCAGCCATAATAAAGCTCCCTGTAAGCTTTGACTTCTTATTTTACCTGCTGATCTCCTAAATAAAATGAAATGAAAAAAATATATTCTTAAATAACTGAAAAATAACCAATTTACTCAGTATAGGCTTTTATTTAGGAACAAATATACAGTCAGCCTTTAAGTGAGGTCAATCCATAGTTCTGATAATAAATTCTTTTTTTTCAGAGGACTGTAAAATTAATTATGTTTTTTGTATTTAGTTGTACAATAACAGCTACTACATGTATATATTCCTTTTATTTATTTTTACATGCAGCAGGTTTTATTTAATTACTGAGTATATCTTTCCGACTTAATGAAATTGTAAATGTAAACTAAGTTGTCGAGGGTCACATTATAGAAACACAAATACCGGTACTGTACAAAATGGACCTAGCAAATGATAACTTTAAAATATTTGTACTCATTTTTACCTTTATTATAACAAAGATGTAATGCTCTAAGTATACAAGTAGCTACTGACTATGAAAAAAATATGTACAGAACAAATAAATTTCACAATTATTCATATGCACTATATAGTACAAGGGCACATATCAAATCTATGTTTGTTTGTTGTCTAATTTCCCTCTTAAGAATTTTTTACTCATACGGAGACACCATCATTTGCTGATGGCAGACTGCAAATATACCTATTCTCGGCACTCTGGGCCATTGAGCAGGGATGGATCTTTTTAGTGCGAACACTTACTGCAAAACAGGACCACGGTTTAGACGGTCTCATCTGTAGGACACGTAATGCAGTGGATTTGAACCTGCGACATTAGGTTCAGCTCTTAGCTTTGGCGACTGTAGACAAGGCAGACACTCTAACCACTGCGAAATGTGGGCGACTTACATCAAAGCGTACCAGTCTCAATTTTTTTTTTAATTTAAAAAAAACAAACAAATGAGGCTGATTGGAAATCAATTATATTTATCCAATATCAATGAATGGTCATTTAATGTATCTCTATGTAGGATCTGGAGAGTCTTTTGGTGAGGGTTGAAATATGATGTTTGTGATTGTTTTAGTTTTGTTTATTATCATTAATTTTTTAAATGAACTAAAATAAAATGAATGTTTAGTTTGTATTTGCCTTGCAATGAATATTACGTTGCACTTAATTACCCTGATGATCATTTGGGACGTTGCTCTTTTAACAGTATCCCAGCAGGCACACAACGTTGCTTCAACGTTGAAAGGAGGTGGAATATAGGTTGCATCGTTGATCAACTATATTTCAACGTTGAAACAACGTTGAGGTTTCAACGTTGAATCCTCAACCTTTTTCCAACGTTGAAACAACGTTGAAGCTGCAACATATTTTCAACGTTGAATGTTCGTCGATATTTCAACGTTGAAACAACGTTGAAGCTGCAACATATTTTCAACGTTGAATGTTCGTCGATATTTCAACGTTGAAACAACGTTGAAGCTGCAACATATTTTCAACGTTGAATGTTCGTCGATATTTCAACGTTGAAATAACGTTGAAGCTGCAACATATTCTCAACGTTTGATGTTCGTTGATATTTCAACATTGAAGCAACGTTGAAGCTGCAACATATTTTCAACGTTTGATTGTTGATATTTCAACGTTGAAACAACGTTGAAGATACAACAAGTTTTCAACGTTGAGTATTTTCTAATATTGTAGAATTGAAAAAAGGTTTAAAAATACAAAGTTGACTGGTTGTTGATTTCAACGTTGAAACAACGTGGAAAATGCAACAAATTTTCAACTTTAGTAAAGTTAGGAAAATTTCACATTGAAACAACAGGTAATGAGTATTCAATTGAGCACTTTAGTTTTTAATGTCAAAATATTAAGGTGTCTTTAACTCATAATCTATGCGATTTTTCGCAATATACACACAGCTGTATGTATTGTTAGAAAATATTATATATATAATTTATATACATAATAAATGAAACGCATGCATTATCAATTGATTTACTCAAAAGAGTTGTGTTAACAGCTAGTACCATTATAAAATTTTAAATATGAGTTTATATGAAGTATGGCATCTACATTTAACACTTCATTACAATTATGTTTCAAAAAAGGGTTTATTTAAATGAATTGTGAATACAGTTTTTATTATTATTATTTTTTTTACATATTTAAAAAACATGATAAATATAAGCTTTTAATAAATAATGACATCTTTATCCAACATCTCACTGTAATTCAATGTTACTATAGAGTTAATAAAAATAATTATTTATTCCGAATTAATGTTCTTAAAATTTGACTCGTATGGATTCGAGTCGTATACTCTTGCGCAGATTATACGTATACAGAGCGAATCTAAGAAGTCTTATTTTATTAGATTGTGCTTTTGTTGTGTGTATTAATTCTATAATCTTTTTTTCACAAAATATAAAAAAAATTCAAATAAACACATAACAATTTTCGCACTGACAAATAACCCCGGTCAAGTAGCATTACTTAAGATCCACTCCCCAAAAACCTTCGAGATATCAGATAAGGAGTGCCTCTCGCTTAGTTGGTCAGTTTCAGTGTCAGGATAACCTTGTTATGCAATTTTCTTGCTGGGCAGAGTATAGCCGTTTGCAGCTTATCTAGGTCAAAATTTGAATTCAACTAATGGACAAGAAGTGCGCGTCTCCTTGCTGTTCATATTTAATGTATTTTCAAGCTATATACACAAGGATTAAGCCTGGAATATCAACTTCTGCTCAGTAAGTATTATTTCCTTTTCATGGATTTAAAAAATTAAGATTTTTAGTATCTGTACATCATTTAATTCTTGTTTTCTAAGTATATTTGAAATATGAGTGAAATGCACATCCTTTGCCCGTGTATTATATGTGGTTTCATGATATTCATTTGGTTATTATAATTAAATATAAGTTTACAGATACATTATACAATTTAATTAATTGTAGTAAGGTTCAATCAACCGGTGGTGGAATTGATCCCGAATTGATTAGTCAGCCTTGATTGCATCAGATTCTTCGCCCGTGAAAATTATACAAAGGAATGAAACATTTTGTAAGTACACTATGTCTATGTATGTCTGTAACACTTTTCTTTAGTATTAATTATTTATAAGCATACTAATACAAATTTAAGATGAAGTCAACTGTAATTCTTTTAATCATGTTAATTAAATCCAAGTACCGGAATATATTCCTTTATCTGATTCTTTTAAATCATTCAAGTATATATTTATTTTTATCGTTTGAAATATTAAACATGTAACGTACATTGTATCGAACAAATGACTTTAACATCTTTATTTCTTTTATTTATAGGCTTTTGCTTTAGTGGATGGATTCTACTGTTCATTTCTTTCATTCGTGGGACTTCACTATATGCGCGATGAA
The DNA here is from genome assembly GCF_032062105.1 of Saccostrea cuccullata. Taxonomy (NCBI): domain Eukaryota; kingdom Metazoa; phylum Mollusca; class Bivalvia; order Ostreida; family Ostreidae; genus Saccostrea; species Saccostrea cuccullata. Next base: position 7,543 of record NW_026923884.1, read on the forward strand.
AATCAATGGATCCGCCACTTTGTGGAACTTAGTAGTGTAGGACAGACGCTAACTTTGAAGAACCTGGATGTAATTACTGTGACCCCCTTTACATGCTTTACACTAGGAATATAAATTTTGTCAAGCAGTGATTTTTGAGAGTCAGTGATTTAATCCGAATTTGTGTTTGTCTTTAAAATACAGACGTACATAAATTCTCCCACAATCGCAATACTGGATCATAGCATATATAAATATTACGCAACTTGAATAAATTTTTTTATTAGAATTTGAAATCTAGCCTATTTGTTTATAAAGCAAAATGTAATATGAATTCAACGTGATTTCAACCAAATATCAACGTTTGTACAACCAAAAAATTTCAACCAAATCTCAACCTAATTACAACCAATGTTCACTTTTAATTTGTTCAATGTTGATATTTGACGTTGAAACAACGTTGAAGCTTCAACGTTGCATCAACTTTCATTTGCAACCAAAAATCAACCATACATCAACCAAAAATTCAACCCATTTTCAACGTTTATTCAACGTTGAAAATTGACGTTGAAACAACGTCATATCTCAACGTTGCCTCAACTTTCATATGCAACCAAAAATCAACGTTGATTCAACGTTGAAGTGCAACGTTGATTCAACGTTGAATCAACGTTGAAATGCCTGCTGGGATGTAACCAGTGTAGATCTACATAACCTAGCTGTGCAATGATTGTCATGTAAAAAAAAACAAAAAAAAAACAAAAAAAACCCCAAAATATCGCCATGAGTATTCGTATCATATACTAATTCCATTTGAATCTAGTGTTTGTGTAAGTGGTAAAGATGATAATACATCTGACAACCTACAAAAACGTCGATTGTAAACTCACTGCTTTGTCGTTGTACTATCTTCGTCATATAGGCATGTTACACTCGATAATTCTTAGAAAGTTTCCATAAATGTATATTATTTACAAACAATAATTACCCAAGATTCGGATAAACCTTTCTCCCGGTTGTGACAGCTCGATTAAAGATCGATTCAGCCCCTCCGTTTGGCTCCAAGTTCGAGGACACGTCCATTTGTTTACATTGTTACAAGCGCCGCGGTGATTAAAGCGTTTACGTAACCACCTCTAGTACACCAGCGACACCTGACGTCATAAATATGACGAATGAGTCCTATTCATAAATGCCTTACAATATATTTTGGTTTTAATAGGACTGTAAAATCATATTTAATAAGACTGAAAATGAATTATCAGTAACTGTTGTGAAATTTTGTTTAAAGGGGGTTTGGATTGGGGGGTGAGGGGGGTATACATGTAAATCGAACTTTCGGTTTAGACTGAATATCATAACAGCAGGTATTCTTTCAATTCGCTTTAAAAAATTTATAAAACCTGTTAGGAAACTATTATTGATTTATTATTATTTAGCTGACTTCTTGATAATGATTTATGTCAATTTTTTTTAATTCATAGTCAAAGTAAAACTAAAGATATTGAAAATGGTCGCGTTTTCTGGGACAACCCTCTTAAGTTTACATATTCAATACTTTTTGACAATTTTGTCGGATAAGTACATGTATAATCGCTCATGGATTTTCTTTTGAGAATCCCCACTTACTAGCAGCCGATGACATATTTATTCCAAATATATTTATTTAGTACAGTGTTCGCATATTTTATTAGGTTTAAAATGTTTAAGTTGCTGGTGACACTTTTTTGTTGTTTTTATTTTCGCAAAAATCCCTCGCTTGGTAAAGAATGCAGCATTAAAAAAAATAGATCCCAGCTTCCTTGTATCTTCATTTTTCTGACAATTGAACGTGTTGTATGTATGATTCTCACAGTTAAACGAAAAGAATCTGGACGGCTAATGTACAATACAATACAGACGAGTATTTCCTGTATTTAAAGAATATACTAAACATGTAATATATGTATTGGTCCATGAGAATTAAAGTCATTTTAGTAGGGGGATGGGCACAACTGAAAAAAAAATGCTTTAGAAAATTTAGTAGTCCCTAACCCCAAACATACCTTTTCTTAATTTTAAGGAATTAATGTAATATGTAGTGAGCCAAAAAAACCCAACTATCTGCAATCCCCTTCCCGGGAAGCACAGGCCTTTCATAAATTGCATGGCCCGTGACCCCCTCCCCCCCCCCACCAGCCATTAATAGGTATATCCCTTTCTGAGACATCTTCGCTAGCCAAGGGTTTCTGATACGCTACTCTCCTCATAAACCCTTGGCCTACGGTGTTCATAGAAATCGGGATTTTTTTCCAGAGTTCTGATTGGATTTCAGTACACCCAGGTCGACCAATCAGCAATTGTTTTTTGTAAATGACGATATTTGCGTTCGGGATACATCTTCACTCTTTAATCTCGGAAATGAAAAACGCAAGAAAACAACGATCCGTAAGATAACATTCAATTCTATGAATAGCCATGGTGTCATCCAATATCTTCTAAATATGTGATTAAGAATCTATATTGAAGCTTCAGATTTGTTCTATAAATAATGAATAAACATAACTCAATTATTGCTTCTTAATTATTCTTGAAAAAACTTTGATTTAATTTTTTTTAACACGTGTCTTTATTTCTGGCGATGACGCAATCTGTGCGTACCTGATAGATTCGAGATCACGTGACGAAAAACAATCCCGTCTTTTGACTTCACCGTAGGCCAAGGGTTTATGAGGAGAGTAGCGTATCAGAAACCCTTGGCTAGCGAAGATGTTTGTGAGAGTGTTGAAACTATTTATTATCGAAAAAAATGAGTTGCGAGCTATTCCTTCAGAAGTAGTAGACTGGATTTCCTTATTGTACATGTAATTCCTTTGTATGTCCCAAATCACGCCATACCGTTTTCTATCGTACAAAATGCATAATGTTATGAAGTGGTGGCATTTTATCATACATAAAAACATGTATTAATATTTAGTAAAGATAGTGGAAGTATAAAAGTATTGAGGTCTAGGATATTTTAGTACTGTTGTTCAATACTACATGTACAACCAACGGACACTATAGTCTATACACTCGTGCATGTGATGTACAAACAGCGTAAAGTACAAACGGCATTTTTAGGTAACATTTATTCTTTGTTTTCAAAACATTTTATTCATATTAATAGATATTAAGGTATACTTTTACTCAGATGACTAAAAAATTCCACTGATAAGAACGAAAAACCGCCTATTGCACATTGTACACTTATGATTCTTGTGTTAAATTTTAATTTCAAATAACTAGGTCAATGACCTCGTTTTCATGCTAGGGGCCCCTGAATATTTCTTGGGAAATACCTCAATTTTTCACACTATGACCATTTTTTTCTTCACTAACAAAATATTACAAGCAACAAAACTCTTTAAATAATGAAATATTATAGCAATGGAACAGGGATGCTCCATATAAAGAAATGAGTAGAGTTTGGGCCATAAACGTGATAATTATTACAGTCCGAATTTCCTCTGTCATATTTATGTTCTTTCCCTATTTTTAATCAAATATTGCAAAAATCTGACTGATAAGAACTCAATTATTTATAGTATCTGGCTACTTTTGTTACCCTCATTCTCATGGTATTAATATTATATTGGGTCAATGATCAAATTATTGAAATATGTTGACTACAGTGGTTTTTGTACATGTTTTTGAATTACTTTATTTCATAGCATTCTTTTATTTGAAATAATTTATGAGCTTAAACACAAATGAAATTTGAAAAATGATGTCTTAAAATACATGTAACCTTTACTTTGTGATTAATATTGCAAGAAATAAAAATTTTGCAAAAAATGAAAAATTACAAATTTAATCCGAATTTCCTCTGCATAGCAATACATTGAGTTTTGTTCCTGTATATTTTCTTTAAGTATTTACATATTAAATTTTTTGAATTGATATTGAGATAAAACTTAGTTATTTCATCCATTTAGAACAATCTTTGATTCAATATATTATACTTTATAAAATTTCCTCTCTGATTTCTGAAACCTGAGTAAACGTCATCCTTAATAGTTTACGATATCCAGTGATGGTACTTAAAATCAGAAAATCTCATTCTGTTTCAATTATGCGTCATTAATATCGATATCAGGAAACTGTGTCGGTAAAATATCTTTTTTCCGTAAGTTAACTTTTGCAAAATTCATATTGATCACAGGTGACAACCGACACTATTTTAATAGTGCATCTGCGATATGTAATGATGAACTTATATTCGGAGTATAGAAGTGGTTGTTGTATGTGAAAGGGTCTAATTTCAGCAAAGATTACTCTTTTTTCAATATAATTTAACGATTTTACACGACCATTCCATGTTTAGCGCACATTAGTGACGTCATAGTTAAAAATTACGTCATTTTTGTGCCTGTAGAATTTAGTTCGCATCTTCCTTACTTCAAAGCATAACATCAAAAAAATGTACAAAGAAGATTAAAATATCGTATTATTTTCGGCGAATTACTGCTAATACCGTACTTTGTTCTTTGTACACCATTCGCTGTTTCCCCCGAAAAAATCTTCACAGATTTTATGTACGAGTCTTTAACAAAGGCTATAGCCCTTTGTTTCTGTCTTAAAGTTGGTGTATAATTCAGAAATGCCACTGAAAAATCGTCCGGAATGTCCTTCAGACAAACCCCGCTCGCCATATTGTTTACATTGAATGTCGGGCATTTCACTTCTTAGTTACCGTCGTCACGGTGGGCGGGGCTTATGCACGAATCTGCGATCCGCCATATTTGGATATCTTAAAGTAATATACGCCGTATGGATGCCGATTTGTATGTGAAACAAAATGATTAAATGATTTGAAACACATAAGGTGTAATGAAAAAATAATATTTCCACAAAATTTAACTATAAAACTCGTTGTAATAACAGAACAATAAAGCAATATCTGCAATCAAGAATTCAGTCTTTTCATGAATATTGATAAAGGAAGTGCGTAAACAGTACGTCTAAATATAGACACGTATGTCCACGGGAAATTATAGACAACGAGGCACGTTGCATTTTGACAACGATTATTAATAAAAGGTTAATATGCATCATAACAGAGTATAGATGGTTGATACTGATTACATTTAAAGATAAGTTATATTAATAGTAACACGCCATCCATGTCAAAAGTGAGTTGTATCTCAAAGGGCTTACCTCGTTTTCTTGACGCCGTGTTTGTTTATCAATCTAAAAGTAGCGACGGCGTCATGTGGTGGATTTACTTAAAAATAGACATTATTCTCCTTGCAGGATAATAAATAATTATAATTTGATAACTTTATAACGAATTTTATTTAAATGGTGTAATTTACAGCATTTTCGTAACTTTTATTGGTAAACAAAATATATAAATTTCCAGCCGTATTTTAAAATGGCGCACGTTATAGCGTATATTACTTTAAGTCCTTTCAGATATATAACAAGAAACATATTGACGCAAGCGTCAAAAATCGGCCGCAAACCAATTAATTAATTCTTTCATAATACAATTAGAAACTAAATTCTTATATTTATCTGTTAATATATATCCCTATGACATTAAACATTTGAATGCGACATTCCAGGGTTAATACCTGTACATTGCTACATGTACAATGTATTTAAGCAACTTACTCATAGTCCTCTGCGTCCCCGCACTCAGTTTCATTTGTACAAACGAATTCTGGCGGAAGTTTGATGTTTAATTATAAGTAGTTGTAACACTTAACCATCAAATCTAACGTTTAAACTTATCTAACTAGAGATAGTTTAACTTTAAATAAAACGTAACAACTATGTGGGGCTCCTCGCTCGCTCAGAGGATGGTGAAACCCCCAAATTCCCTCTAGATCCGCCACTACATTTTTTCTCTATCTTGCTTTGGTGTGAGATGTGGCGGGAAAAGGCTTGGCATATTGTAAAACGCGCTTTGTCCTTGTCTGTTGGAGAAAAATCTCCTAATATTCTGTCTGATAATAAACTAAGTTTTTAAGTCATATTTTTGAAAACTTTCCGTATTAAAAAAGTACATTGTATATTTATATTTACACGTCATTTTAAATTATTTATACAACAAATCCTGTTGAAGTAGAGAAAGTAAATTTGTTTATACATGTATATAACGCGGCCCTTGCTTTAGACTATGCCCAACATGTGTGCTTATTTCTCCGCACTTCAGTTACGTCGGAGTTTGTCAATCAGGATTGGATGAAACATTTAACCCATTATTTATAAAATTTTAATTTTATGATTGTTGTGCGTTTTTGTTTAACGTTTAAAAAATCTTTCTTAATATTCTATTACATGAATGTTAAATATTTTTTATTCAAATTGTTCCATCTCCGCAGAAACGCACGGCGACTTAAAACTTTCATATCATACAAGTAGAGCTTTTCAAAAAAGCTTACCGTCTTTAGCAACAATTTTAAACAGTAAACAGATCTATACTGAACAGGCCGTATAATTCTTTTGAATTTCTTGATTTTGTATTTCTAAGTTAGCTTTTTACGGGTATAAGCCCTACCACGGTTGTCGCTCGGTCATCTCCGTAAACTTTGACTGGCCGAGAGCTTTCGGCAAACCTCGGCTGATTCCCATTCACTCTTCAAACAAGAACGGGGAAAAGAATAATAACAAATTGTAAAGCCTGGAAGCAATAACTATCAAATTTTATTTATAATGCAATTAAAGAGACCTTTTTATTTATTGCTTTAAAAATTATCATGTTATTAAGAAATAATTACTGCTTATTTTGTTGTTCGTTTTGTCATTTTTTTAAGATTGGAAATCTTGCAAAATTGTTAAGTCGTACGAAAAATAGATCATCAGAAAGTTATCTCCCTTGCCTTGAACAGCATTTCAACCAATGAAATAATTGAAAATTTTCTCATCATGCAATTTCTACCAATCACAAAAGAGAGGAAGTGCATACTCTGAAGACTGTAAAAAACTTCAACTATACTATACCGTCTTCCAAGGAAGACGGTAATAACCGACCGCCTCCTGGGGAAGAGTCTATTACTTAACCAGTCAGGCAGTTCGGAAAATCGAATTCCGGTATGACTCTAGATTATGTAATTGAAGAGGGAAGGCCTAACCCGATTGAATTGAAAGATCTAATATTTATGTGTTTTTTCATATAGATGTTATAAAATCCTTTTTAGTCTAGGTATCATTACGTAAGGCAATTATTTGAACTTAGGAAAGGAAACTGCTTATATAATTTTAAAAAAGCACAAATATAAATTAATGGAATGGAATTAAGAATATTAAAGAATGGATTAAAATAGGTAAAAAAAAAAAAAAAAAAAAAAAAAAAAAACCCTGTCCGCATCCACCAATCAACAAAGGAATCTAAAAATTAAAAAATAACAATAACCCAATCTCACCCCCGAAAACTAAACTAAGGCAGTTTAGAACTTGGTTATCAATTTCAAGCAGGTATATATATATATATATATAAGGGAGTCCATTTATTTCTCTTTGGCATGTTGTATCATCTTTGAAAAAAAAGAGGGGAGGAGGGGAAGAAAACAAAGGCAACTTGCTTAAATAACTTTGACAAACCAACAAAAGAAAAAAAGAAGGGGGGGACAAACTCGAAAATCTTTTGTTGTGTGGACGTTATGTGTATGTGTGTGTGTTGGGGAGGGGGGGGGGGTAAGGTTAAGACCTCTTTCACAGCAAAATAATATTTATATTTATTCATACACATTTGCCTAGTTTGTCTATACTGCCAAAAAAAGTGGTGGGCTAGGCAGCTTTTCAACGAACATTTTAAACAGTAAAAGGATGTGTCCCCTCCCCGCCCCCTGATACTACGACCCTGTACATGTATTTATTAAGGAAACGGAACAAAAATACTAGTACATCTGATTTACACCTGAAATAAACATAAAATATAAGTGAAAGTAACGGTTAAGCAGAACATAAACGGTCAGTTTCACAGCTAACCCAAGTTGGTTAAATCCTTATCCAGTCTGGAAGGAATAAAAACCATTGGCTAAGAATATAATCCGCTCAGGTAGAAACATTATCAAGTGACTTTTAAAACCTAAAACTGAACCTAAAACATTCAGTTTGAAACCTTACCAAGTCGGGCAGAAATTATGAATAAGGCAAATTAGAAATTTAATCCACTCATGCAGGAACTGCAAACAGTCAGTTTAGAATGTAACCCAGTCAGGCAGAAACATGAACACAGTCAGTGAAGAACCTAACCCAGTCAGACAGAAACTTAATCCACTCAGGCAGGAACATAACACAGTCAATTTAGAACCTAACCCAGTCAGGCAGAAACTTAACCCAGTCAGGTAGAATCACAAAACAGTGAGTTTAGAACCTAACTCAGTCATGGAGAAACCTAACCCACTCAGGCAGAATCATAAAAAAGTCAGTTTAGAACCTAACCCAGTCAGGCAGAAACCTTACCCACTCAAGCAGAGTCATAATACAGTCAGTTTAGAACCTAACCACTCAGGCAGAATCATTAAACAGTCAGTTTAGAACCTAACCACTCAGGCAGAAACCTTATCCACTCAGGCAGAATCATAATACAGTCAGTTTAGAATCTAACCACTCAGGCAGAGTCATAAAACAGTCAGTTTAGAACCTAACCACTCAGGCAGAAACCTTACCCACTCAGGCAGAGTCATAATACAGTCAGTTTAGAACCTAACCACTCAGGCAGAGTCATAAAACAGTCAGTTTAGAACCTAACCACTCAGGCAGAAACCTTACCCACTCAGGCAGAGTCATAATACAGTCAGTTTAGAACCTAACCACTCAGGCAGAAACCTTATCCACTCAGGCAGAGTCATAAAACAGTCAGTTTAGAACCTAACCACTCAGGCAGAATCATAAAACAGTCAGTTTAGAACCTAACCACTCAGGCAGAAACCTTACCCACTCAGGCAGAGTCATAATACAGTCAGTTTAGAACCTAACCACTCAGGCAGAAACCTTATCCACTCAGGCAGAGTCATAAAACAGTCAGTTTAGAACCTAACCACTCAGGCAGAATCATAAAACAGTCAGTTTAGAACCTAACCACTCAGGCAGAAACCTTACCCACTCAGGCAGAGTCATAATACAGTCAGTTTAGAACCTAACCACTCAGGCAGAAACCTTATCCACTCAGGCAGAATCATAACCAACAGTCAGTTTAGAACCTAACCACTCAGGCAGAATCATAAAACAGTCAGTTTAAAACCTAACCACTCAGGCAGAAACCTTACCCACTCAGGCTAGTCATAATACAGTCAGTTTTGAACCTAACCCCTCAGGCAGAAACCTTATCCACTCAGGCAGAATCATAAAACAGTCAGTTTAAAACCTAACCACTCAGGCAGAAACCTTACCCACTCAGGCAGAGTCATAATACAGTCAGTTTAGAACCTAACCACTCAGGCAGAATCATAAAACAGTCAGTTTAGAACCTAACCACTCAGGCAGAAACCTAACCACTCAGGCAGAAACCTTACACCCACTCAGGCAGAGTCCCACTCAGGCAGAGTCATAATACAGTCAGTTAAGAACCTAACCACTCAGGCAGAAACCTTATCCACTCAGGCAGAGTCATAAAACAGTCAGTTTAGAACCTAACCACTCAGGCAGAATCATAAAACAGTCAGTTTAGAACCTAACCACTCAGGCAGAAACCTTACCCACTCAGGCAGAGTCATAATACAGTCAGTTTAGAACCTAACCACTCAGGCAGAAACCTTTTCCACTCAGGCAGAATCATTAAACAGTCAGTTTAGAACCTAACCACTCAGGCAGAATCATAAAACAGTCAGTTTAGAACCTAACCACTCAGGCAGAAACCTTACCCACTCAGGCAGAGTCATGATACAGTCAGTTTAGAACCTAACCACTCAGGCAGAAACCTTTTCCACTCAGGCAGAATCATTAAACAGTCAGTTTAGAACCTAACCACTCAGGCAGAATCATTAAACAGTCAGTTTAGAACCTAACCACTCAGGCAGAATCATAATACAGTCAGTTTAGAACCTAACCACTCAGGCAGAAACCTTACCCACTCAGGCAGAGTCATAAAACAGTCAGTTTAGAACCTAACCACTCAGGCAGAATCATAAAACAGTCAGTTTAGAACCTAACCACTCAGGCAGAAACCTTACCCACTCAGGCAGAGTCATAATACAGTCAGTTAAGAACCTAACCACTCAGGCAGAAACCTTTTCCACTCAGGCAGAATCATTAAACAGTCAGTTTAGAACCTAACCACTCAGGCAGAATCATAAAACAGTCAGTTTAGAACCTAACCACTCAGGCAGAAACCTTACCCACTCAGGCAGAGTCATGATACAGTCAGTTTAGAACCTAACCACTCAGGCAGAAACCTTATCCACTCAGGCAGAATCATAAAACAGTCAGTTTAGAACCTAACCACTCAGGCAGAATCATAAAACAGTCAGTTTAAAACCTAACCACTCAGGCAGAAACCTTACCCACTCAGGCAGAGTCATAATACAGTCAGTTAAGAACCTAACCACTCAGGCAGAAACCCGACCCACTCAGGCAGAGTCATAAAACAGTCAGTTTAGAACCTAACCACTCAGGCAGAATCATAAAACAGTCAGTTTAGAACCTAACCACTCAGGCAGAAACCTTACCCACTCAGGCAGAGTCATAATACAGTCAGTTTAGAACCTAACCACTCAGGCAGAAACCTTACCCACTCAGGCAGAGTCATAATACAGTCAGTTTAGAACCTAACCACTCACAGTCAGTCATTAGCAACCTAACCACTCAGTCAGAAACCTAACCACTCAGGCAGAATCATAAAACAGTCAGTTTAGAACCTAACCACTCAGGCAGAAACCTTACCCACTCAGGCAGAGTCATAATACAGTCAGTTTAGAACCTAACCACTCAGGCAGAATCATAAAACAGTCAGTTTAGAACCTAACCACTCATGCAGAAACCTTACCCACTCAGGCAGAGTCATAATACAGTCAGTTTAGAACCTAACCACTCAGGCAGAAACCTTATCCACTCAGGCAGAATCATAAAACAGTCAGTTTAGAACCTAACCACTCAGGCAGAATCATAAAACAGTCAGTTTAGAACCTAACCACTCAGGCAGAAACCTTACCCACTCAGGCAGAGTCATAATACAGTCAGTTTAGAACCTAACCACTCAGGCAGAAACCTTATCCACTCAGGCAGAGTCATAAAACAGTCAGTTTAGAACCTAACCACTCAGGCAGAATCATAAAACAGTCAGTTTAGAACCTAACCACTCAGGCAGAAACCTTACCCACTCAGGCAGAGTCATAATACAGTCAGTTTAGAACCTAACCACTCAGGCAGAAACCTTACCCACTCAGGCAGAGTCATAATACAGTCAGTTTAGAACCTAACCACTCAGGCAGAAACCTTATCCACTCAGGCAGAGTCATAAAACAGTCAGTTTAGAACCTAACCACTCAGGCAGAAACCTTACCCACTCAGGCAGAGTCATAATACAGTCAGTTTAGAACCTAACCACTCAGGCAGAAACCTTATCCACTCAGGCAGAGTCATGAAACAGTCAGTTTAGAACCTAACCACTCAGGCAGAATCATAAAACAGTCAGTTTAGAACCTAACCACTCAGGCAGAAACCTTACCCACTCAGGCAGAGTCATAATACAGTCAGTTTAGAACCTAACCACTCAGGCAGAATCATTAAACAGTCAGTTTAGAACCTAACCACTCAGGCAGAAACCTTACCCACTCAGGCAGAGTCATAATACAGTCAGTTTAGAACCTAACCACTCAGGCAGAAACCTTATCCACTCAGGCAGAATCATAAAACAGTCAGTTTAGAACCTAACCACTCAGGCAGAAACCTTACCCACTCAGGCAGAATCATAAAACAGTCAGTTTAGAACCTAACCACTCAGGCAGAAACTTTACCCACTCAGGTAGAATCATAATTCAGTCAGTTTAGAACCTAACCACTCAGGCAGCCTTAACCTTATTTTTCCACTCAGGCAGAGTCATTAAACAGTCAGTTTAGTTTTCATTTTTTTATCCTGTTAACCACTTTGGCAAAAGTCTTACCTACTTTCAAACAACAAATGAATTTATTGTTCTGTTACACCACTCAGGCAGAAACCATTTTAAACCCATCAGTAAAAGGCAGAGTCAAATACAGTCAGTTTAGAACCTAACCACTCAGGCTGAAAACCCACTCAGGCAGAGTCATAAAAAGTCAAGAACCTAACCACTCAGGCAGAATCATAAACAGTCAGTTTAGAACCTAACCACTCAAAATTATTATTAACCACTCAGGCAGAGTAATCATAATATAGTAATAAAACAGTCAGTTTAGAACCTAACCACTCAGGCAGAAACCTTACCCACTCAGGCAGAGTCATAATACAGTCAGTTTAGAACCTAACCACTCAGGCAGAAACCTTATCCACTCAGGCAGAATCATTAAACAGTCAGTTTAGAACCTAACCACTCAGGCAGAATCATAAAACAGTCAGTTTAGAACCTAACCACTCAGGCAGAAACCTTACCCACTCAGGCAGAGTCATAAAACAGTCAGTTTAGAACCTAACCACTCAGGCAGAATCATAAAACAGTCAGTTTAGAACCTAACCACTCAGGCAGAAACCTTACCCACTCAGGCAGAATCAGTTTAAAAAAACAGTCAGTTTAGAACCTAACCACTCAGGCAGAAACCTTATCCACTCAGGCAGTGTCATGAAACAGTCAGTTTAGAACCTAACCACTCAGGCAGAATCATAAAACAGTCAGTTTAGAACCTAACCACTCAGGCAGAAACCTTACCCACTCAGGCAGAGTCATAATACAGTCAGTTTAGAACCACTCAGGCAGAAAACCACTCAGGGAATCATAAAACAGTCAGTTTAGAACCTAACCACTTACCCACTCAGGTAGAATCATAATACAGTCAGTTTAGAACCTAACCATCATCAAATCTCAAATAGCCATAAAACAGTAGTTTACCTAACCACTCAGGCTGTTTATTTTTCCATCATTCATGGAATCTAACACAGTCAGGCATTAGAATCCACTAATGTATGTTCAAAATTTCAAATGATTTTATCAAAAAACAAGAAAGATATTGAGACAAGAACCTAACCACTTGCACGTGCAGCTATTTTGACCATTACCCACTCATATATCCTTACATTAGAGTTTCAAAACAGTCAGTTTAGAAAAACGGTTAACCATTATCAGGCATTTAAGTTTTACCCACTCACGTAGAATCATAATACAATCAATTTAGAATCTAACCAATCATCATCTCAAATAGCCTTAACTATTATTCTGTTTATTTTTCCACATTCATGGAGAGTGCAGATTAGAATCGTCTGTTGTCCAATCCATTTATATGTTTTGGTTTTCATTTTTTTATCTGATTACTGTTAACCGTTTGTGTCCAAAAGTCTTACCTACTTTCAACCCCTACAACAAATGAATTTATTGTTCTGTTACACAAAATGTTTTGAAGGTTGTACAAATAGGAAACCCATTTTAAATTGTCCAATTAGTAGTAAAAGTTTTCAGAAGTAGTAGTTGGTTCACATTTATCAATACATATAAAAAGGAATATTATACTTTCTGAAAAGTACTACCTTATTTTTCATTTGAACTGAAAATGAGGAGACAAAATCAATGATATTTCATCAGAGCTTTATTATTTTCAAACCATTTCCATCTTTCTTGTGTACATTAATTCATCATTCATTATAATGAATAAAAAAGAGGCCTGAAAAGTTCCTCTTAATGCTCCACTCTATTTTCACCAAAATTATTATTTATTAATGAAAACGTAGTAATAATATAATATAGTAATGTGAAATATGTTGCAATAAATTCCTGTAAGAAATATACATGATATATAGTACACGGATCTGTGCAATACATGTATAATACTTTCAGTGTACACAACCAGATCATTCATTAAAATGGATTAGAGAGGCCTTAAAAATCAAGTTTGTTTATACGCTAGTCTTTATGTGCATGAACATATTTAAATCAAGAAAGTAGAGCATTCGCCTAAATCCTTTTTAAGCATACAGGACATAATGAAATGAAAGTAAGATAACTACAATACAAGAAATAGATCATAATGAAATGGATATCAATATTTTATCTTACATACACACACACACCTCTAACAATGATATGTTAAATTACATATATGCAATACTCAGTTTATTTAACTACAGTAAAGCAAATCTCAGGATACATATCTAAATAAAACTGTTGACCGAGGCGGCATCCATTTATGCACAGGCACCAAGCATTAAGATAATGATCACAATATGATTTTTAAACATATTTTTACACAAAAAAAGCATAACCAGAAGAATAAGTATAAATGTAAGACATTAATAAATATTGTGCATTATAACACAATAAAATTAACATTGCTAAATAATGTTTTGCATATAAGCATAAAGTCATAAACTTCATTTAGGAAGTCCTTGATAAATATATCACTGAAATATGATATCCTACATCAAGATATGAGCAAAGTTTTTCAAATAAACATAGCATCGAAGACTTGAAACCAAAAATTTACTACAGTCAAATCTGTATTAAGAGACCTTCCAACAGAGAAAGGAAAAAAGGTCACATATGACAGGTGTCAGTGTTGAAATATCCATTGCTGAAAATATTATACATGTATGTTTTATTTATGTACATCATGTACTGTATATTCTTCTTCTCAATATTAAGTATTGCCCAATTGTAAATGCTTTTATATTTTGTGGTACAATTGATATTCATATGCGGTAAAAAAATTTGTTTGATCCGCACAGGTATTGTTTTAATTTTCTTGAAATATTGAACATCTGAAAATATTAAGATTTTCTATACATAATAAAAAAGTTAAAAAGATTTTTTACTAATTATGTTTTAAACAAAATTTGATAACCTATATAACTTTATATGTTCTGCACATTACTAAGAATAAAAACTATCAAGATTTTTGCTTGCATGTGGTAAAAAATAAAATTATATTTAAGACTAAAAATTTATTTAATCTTATTAACTTTTTTCATGAGGAGTTATAACTCCAATTGCTGGTTTGTCACCAGTTACTTCAATTTACACCTCATATGGGTGCTACCTAGCATGTGTTTACATAACCCGGCGGTGACACAATCCACTGAAATAAACATCTAGGATTTAATTAGTTATACATTATAAGTTAAACGGGAAACAGCCTTCCTGAACACGTTTATGCTGGGCAACAGAAGCTTCTGTTTGTGAGCATCGTTCATCTGACTCCTCATATGGCAGCCCTGTATTGCAGCAAACTAAATATGTCACTGCTTCTTTAAGTATGACAAATTTGAAGTACTCATGTCCCATTCTGAAAACAGAAA